>NW_003852505.1:992188-1020592 GCF_000181295.1 Otolemur garnettii | reverse complement strand
CCAATTTTCTTAAGTGTTCTGGTCATGAAAGGATGCTGGATGTTATCAAAAGCATTTTCTGCATCATTTGAGAGAATCATATGGTCTTTGTTTGTTAATTTATTTATGTGATGAATTACGTTTATGGATTTATGTATGTTAAACCATCCTTGAGATCCTGGGATAAAATCCACTTGATTGTGTTGTATAATTTGTTTGATGTGTTGCTGGATTCTGTTTGTTAGGATCTTGTAGAATATGTTTGCATCAATATTCATTAGTGATATTGATCTATAATTTTCTTTCTTTGTTGGATCTTTTCCTGGTTTTTGGATCACGGTGATGTTTGCTTCATAGAATGTGTTGGGTAGTATTCCATCTTTTGGAAAAGGTTAAGTAATATAGGTACTAGGTCGTATTTAAAGGTTTGGTACAATTCTGAAGTGAAGCCATCTGGTTCTGGACTCTTCTTTTTAGGGAGATTTTGTATAGCTGATGTTATTTCAGAACTTGATATAGGCCTGTTCAACATTTCCACTTCATTGTGGTAAGTTTCAGAAGGTGGCGTGCTTCCAAGTATTGGTCAATTTCCTTCAGATTTTCATATTTCTGAGAATAAAATTTCTTGTAATACTCATTAAGGATTATTTAAATTTCTAAGGGCTCTATTGTCATTTCATCTTTACCATTTCTGATTGATGAGATTAGCAATTATACTCTTTTTTTCTTAGTTAGGTTGGCCAAAGCTTTATCTATATTATTGACCTCTTCAAAGAACCAACTTTTTGATTTATTGATCTGTTGTATAATCCTTTTGTTTTCAATTTCATTTAATTCTGCTCTAATTTTGGTTATTTCTTTTCTTCTGCTGGGTTTGGGATTGGAGTGTTCTTTCTTTTCCAGTTGCTTGAGGTGTCCCATTAAGTTGTTAACTTCCTCTCTTTCCATTCTCTTGAGGAAGGTTTGCAGTGCTATAAATTTCCCTCTTAGGACTGCCTTTGCAGTATCCCAGAGGTTCTGATAACTCGTATCTTCATTATTGTTTTGTTCCAAAAATTTTGTAATTTCCTTCTTGATCTCATCTCTGACCCACCTATCATTCAGCATAAAGTTACTTAGCTTCCATGTTTTTGTAAGAGACTACAAGTTTCTGTTTTTACAGAGTTCAACTTTTATTCCATTATGGTCTGAGAAGATGCATAGAATAATTTCTATTCTTTTCAATTTGTTGAAGTTAGACTTGTGACCTAAGATGTGGTCAATTTTGGAGTATGTTCCATGGACTGATGAGAAAAATGTATATTCAGTTATGTTAGGATGAAATAAATGTTCTGTAGATGTTTGTTAAATCCAAATGCTGAATGGTTACATTTAAATCTAAAAGTTCTTTGCTAAGCTTCTTGTTGGAGGATCTATCCAACTCTGACAAAGGAGTATTAAAAGCTCTGACTATGAGGGAGCTGGGAGAAATCAAGTTGCTCATGACTATTAGAGTGGCTCTTATAAATTGAGGTGCATTCTGTTTGGGTGCCTAAATATTGATAATTGAAATCTCATCATATTGAGTATTACCCTTAGCAAATATAAAATTACCATCTTTATCCTTGCTTACTTTTGTTGGTTTAAAGCCTATTGTATCTGCGAATAAAATTGCAATACCTGCTTTTTTCTGCTTTCCATTTGCCTGGAATATAGATCACCATCCATTCACCCTGAGTCTATATTTATCTTTTAAAGTAAGATGAGATTTTTGTATGTGGCAGATATCTGGCCTGAGTTTTTGTATCCAGTCAGCCATCCTGTGCCTCTTTAGAGGACAATTTTAGCCATTCACATTGATTGAGAATATTGATAATCCTAGTAAAATTTGGGGTATTGTGTTTTTTGGAAGTCCAGTGGACATTTTTAATCCTTTTGCCACTGTGAAAGTTGTAATTTGATCAAAAGTTTCTGAGTGAGTGAGTTTACTTTTGTGGTGGAGGATTGCGCTGGTCATTATGAAGGATGGGTATGAGAATATCCTGGAGGGCTGGTTTAGTTATGCTTTTAGAATTTTCTCTTTCATATTAACTTTAGTGAAGTTAATTATGATGTGCCTGGGGGATTTCTTGTTTGCATTTATTCATGCTAGGCTTCTGAAACTGTCTGCTATCTGAATTTCAGAATCTCTTGGCATATCTGGAAAGTTCTCTTTCATAATTTCATGAAGTAGAGCCTCTGTGCTTTGTGAAGCCACTTCGTCACCTTCAGGGATTCCTATAAGACGAATACTAGTTTTCTTTGAATTATCCTAGAGCTCTCTGAGAGAGTGATCCATTTTTACTGTCCATTTATCTTCATCATTACATGCTTGGAACATTAAGAGGCTTTGTTTTTAACATCAAGGATCTTTTCTTCTGCCTGTTCCATTCTGTTACAGAGGGATTCTGCCATATTTTTCAGATCTTTGAGGGCTGTAACCTCTTGCCTCAGTGTTTCAAAGTCTTTGGTCATTTTATCTTTGAAATCATTAAATTCTTGAGATATCTTTTGAATCCTTTATTGAAATTCTAATTCCCTCCTCTCTTCCATTCTGTTAATCTTATTTGTTATCCAAATTCTGAACTCGATTTCTGACATCTCAGCCATTTGTTTATGGATGGGATCTTCAATTGCATCTGCTCCATCCTTCCTTGGCAGAGTTGATCTACTCTGGTTGTTTTAATTACCAGAGTTTTTCCACTGATTCTGCCCCATGCTGAATTTACACCATGTGGGGACTATACCAGAACCTTTCAGTCAGTTGCCTCCAGTGGTGAAGATGCCGGTTTCTTCTGGTTGCCCAGAAAGCAGAACATGTCTGTCTGGAAAAGCCTGAGGGGTCTGAGCCTTGTTGTTTCCACTGCTGTGGTTGCTGCTCTTCGCCTCAGGGTACCTCTGTTCTAGTATGATTCCCTCTCAACTGACCATCCTCTCATAGTTCTTGGGTGGTTGGCCAGGGATGCTGGGAGCGTACAGCTCTGGCAATTCTGGGCCCGCTCATTGAGGGTGCCTGGAGTTAGGAATGCCTTTGCCACTGCTGCCGCCCATAGGACACGTGGCTCTATCAAGCAGTTCTGGGCATGCCCAGATCTGGGGACTCTTTTGCCATTGCCCGCCTGTCACGGCATGGCTCTAGCAAGCAGTTCTGGGCTCACCTGGAATGAGGGGACTTTAATACTGGCCCCTGCAGGGCGCACATGACTCTAGCAAGCAGTTCTGGGCCCGCCTACTATGGGAACCTAGCGTAGGGAACTCCTCCGCTGCCACCCATGGGACCCATGGCTCTAACAAACAGTTCTTGGCCCACCCAGAGCCAGGAATTACTCCACTGCTGCCCACAGGTCACACGGCCTTAGCAACCAGTTCTGGGCCTGCCTGGACCACAGGACGACTCCGCAGCTGTCTGTGAGACACGTGAGGCTCTAGCAAGCAGTTCTGGGCCCATCCGGAGCAGAGGACTCCTCTGCAGCTGCCCGTGGGACACATGTGGCTCTAGCAAGCAGTTCTGTGCCCACCCAGAGTGGGGGATTCCTCCACTGGCCCCGGTTGGGCTCTCATGGCTCTAGCAAGCAATTCTGGTTCCTCCTGGAGCGGAGGACTCCTCCGCAGCCACCTGTGAGACAAGCATGCCCTATCAAGGAGTTCTGAACCTGCCCAGAGCTGGGGACTCCTCTGCCGATGCCCATGGTGTGTGTGTGGCTCTAGCAAGCAGTTCTGGGCTCGCCCAGAGTGGGGGATTCTTCAGCCGGCCCCTATGGGGCATGCGTGGCTCTAGCAAGCATTTCTGGGCCCGCCCAGAGTGGAGGACTCCTCCACAGCTTCCCCAAGGGGCGTGAGTGCCTCTAGCAAGCAGTTCTGGGCCTGCCCAGAGTGGGATACGCCTGTGCTGTCCCCCACAGGGTGCACATTGCTCTAGCAAACATTATGGGCCTGCCTGGAGCAGTGGACTCCTCTGCCACCAACCACGGTGCACATGGCTTTAGGAGCAGAGGACTCCGCTGCTGCTGGTAGTGGATTTTATACCTTTTAATTGTATTTTTGGGGTCACAGCTCACCTCAGCAAAGTTGTTGTGCATTCTTCATTCTTCTCTCTTGGCTTAGCTCCAAACCATCAGCTTACTTCCTAAACTTCTGTCCTTTAAGTCTCCTTCTGGACGGGAGCCTCTGTGGAAAGCTGGCTACAGTCCACTATTTTGACTCCACCTCCAACTTGGTCAATATCATTTTCTTGATGGTATATATGGAAGAACAAAAATATTCACATTTTGATGATATTCTACTTGTATATTTTCTTCTTTTATTGCTTGTATAATATCACTCATATTTAATAAATTGTTGCTCAACAAAGGTCATGAAAATTATGTCATGAGGAATTTATATTTTTAACTCTTATACTTAGGTATGTGGTCAATTTGGGGTTAATTTTTCTATAGTATAAGGTATAGGCCCAAACTTACTATACTGCATGTGAGTGTTCAGTTGTCCTAACACAGGACTCCTGATTCTTTTCCATTAATCTGTGTGTCTTTACCTTTTTAAATACCATTACAGCAAGTCTCATAAGTGAAGCCTCAGTATTGCTCTTATTTTATGAGGATTGTCTTCATTATTCTAGTTATATTTGCCTTGTCATATATGTTTATAATAATATTTTTTATGAACGCTTATGTTTATAGTTTTTCTTGTATGTTAGAAACTTGTATGTGAATATAAATAGTTTCAAGTCTTCTTTTACAAACTTTGGACCTTTTAATTTTCTTGTCTTACTGTGTTGGTAAGATTCTGCAGCATAATATTTAATGGGAATATAGATGGAAGGTATCTATGTCTTGTTTCTAACTTTAAAATGAATACTTCTAGATCAGATGAAATCAGGTGTATTCAGAGTAGTATGGCCATGGAATTCTTGTGCTTTCTACTAAGTGTGACATTTAATGTCAGGTTTTGGTACATACCTTTTGTCAGGATGAGGGAGTTCCCCACTATTTTTATTTTGATAATTTTTTTATTTTTACTAACTGAACTGTTACTTTCATTTCGAATCTGTGCCTGTATGCATGTTTTTTCTTATCTACCCCTTTAATGAAAGCATAGTTTTAAGGGTCCCAGATTTATCCTGAAGTCTATTTCTAACATCTTGTCTTATTTGAGCCATGACCTTGTCATCTATACATGTGTGCACATTAAAATTCAAGGTTCTAGTTAAGGGAGATCAACAGATATCCTCAAGAATATTCTAATATGAGGCCATATACATACTGTCCTGGTTTTCAGGTATCATTTCATTTTGACGTCTAGCAATTTCCTTTTCTTTCATGGCATCTCAGCTAAGCATTTAAAAGTCTGAATTTAATGGCCTGGGTTCAGCAGCTCATGCCTATAATCCTAGCACACTGGATGGCCGAAGCGAGTGGATTGCCATAGCTCAGAAGTTTAAGACCAGCCTGAGCAAGATCAAGACCCCATCTCTAAAAATAGCTGGCTTTTGTGTTGGGTACCTGTAGGCCCAGCTACTTGGAAGGCTGAAGTAAAAGTATCCCTTGAGCCCAAAAGGTTTGAGGTTGCTGTGAGCTATGATGTCATGGCACTGTACTGAGGGCAACAAAGTAAGACTCTATCTCAAAAAAAAAAAAAGTTTGAATTAAAAAAAATTATCTTTAGATATTTTACAACAGGAAGGTTATAAGGATTTTTAGTCCACTATGTTATTGGTAACTACAGATTTTCACATTGTTTATACTTGAGAAAAATACTAATTATTTTTCTAATGTCTATCCCAATGGTTTGGAAATGTTAGGCACTCATTAAATATTTATTGAATGAATTAATATCATCTGATTCATTTCATGACTGATTGCTTGTGAAGGAAGAAAAAGAGAATTGAGTACAAGAGTGTACCAATATTTTGAGCCTAGGATAATGGTGGTGCTCTTGATGGACAGAGGAAAGACTAGATAGGGTGCTAACATATGGGAAAAGACAGTTTTATTTCAGCTATATTGAGTTAGATGTGGCTGAAGAATTTTCTGGTTCCTATATTCGGCTGGGAATGTGGGATTAAAACTCTGGAGCAAGGTCATGCCTGGATGTATAACTTAGGGAATTAATTGTTTGCAATAAGGTGATAATTGAAACTATAGCCTTAGTTGCTATCCCTGAGGCAGAGTGTATAGAATAAGAAAAGCAGTTGGTCTAAAATTCAACCTTGATTGGGGTAGACAGAAAAAGCACAAGCTAGGAAAGTATATATGAAAGACATGGACTAAGAAGTAGGACAATGAAGACAGCACAATATCACAAAAATCATAGAAAAATGTATACATTAGAAGATGTGTTGTTTGAGAAGTTGGTCAATAGGTTCAAATACTATGTAAAGCTTATGTTCCTTGGATTTATTGCCTAGGAATGGCTTTATCCCAGTCTTCTTTATGACCCATGGAAGACCACATGTTGTATTATTTCCCTTTTTATGCTTATATAATTTTCATCTTGAGTCTAATCCATGTATCAGAAAGAGTGGTTCAGGTTATGATTTTTTCCATATACATATGTTTTTGTGTATACCTTTGTATATGCATAAACACATCTCTTAAAGTGTATCTTATTGTTATAAACATCTATAAATGTAGCTATAGAAAAGCCACTTATAGTTTTCCTGCTGTTTAAAAGCAGTTTATACTATGTTTAAATATTTTAAAAATATATTCAGAGAAAAAAAGGACATGGCCCCTTGAAAACTTAAATGGGTTTAGAAGAGGCTTGAGTCTGTTACAGAAGTTTCTAAGGAAACCAATCATGTGCTAATGCCTACTAAAAGTCACTAGAACATGCTGTGAAATGTGCGGGATATGGCTGTAATTCCCCCCACCACTTTCTTTCTACTGACAAGGAAAGTGAATTTAGAGGCTGTAAAATTGGAATCGAAAATAGGGCTTTTTCAAAAGAGTTGTAAATTGGCAGCTATAGGTCTGACCTACCAGTGGGGGTATCAGTGATTGAATGAAAGCTATTTGAATGAGGTTTTTCTAATAAGCTATTCCAAAGCTTTAAAATTCTGGAACTACATGTAAGAGTTTATATATATACACACATACACACACATGCACACACCTGTTTTTATGAATTTCTGACTTTAAAAAATATTTTGGGTGAGTCAGAGAGTCATTGTTCATTTAGGGATAAGGTGAACAATTAGAATTAGACTAAAAAACAACAGCTGCTGTTTCCTCAAGGGTTGCCTCATTTTAACTAGTGTTAAAATGTTACTATTGTTATGTATCACATTTCTTATGTCATCATTAGAAGTTATTTGTACTATTATTAATAGAGTTTTATTTGTATATGAAAGCTTTAATATCTGTGTGTATCTAATACATGCAGATGTACACTGATATTTCCCTTAGTTTTCATCTATGGTGGGAACTGTTGCTCTGAATTGTGGAAAGTGGAAAATCAATACTGTAAGGCTCAAAACTAAGATTTGAAAAGCAAAGGAAGTGGTTATAAATGAAGCATAGGATTTAATCTGAATCTATGGTCATGAATGAGAGCAGATTTAGAATACAGAGGTCAAAGAGAGAACAACGGTCAATGTCAAGGGAATAGGGACAGCAGAGGCAAACATACTGCCTCAGAGATAAGAAATGTTTGAGATACAGACCAAATCTGTCTGAGTCAGATAGCTTTTTGTATTTTCCAGACTGTAGCACAGAATAACAACTGGCTTCCAAGGGACTGGCCAGGCCAGGGTTAGAGGCTGGAAAGCAACTGCACTGTCCCAATTTGCTACCTTAGCCAATCTTCAAGCTTGGGCAGATGCTGACAGTATCCTTTCTGTTTAGATTGCAAGACCATAACCTGGAAATCCTGTTCAACTGATGGCAATACATTTGATTTGTAAGGCCTCACATCCTGGAAGAAAGGGAACATCCTCATATTGTTTGCACTATAAACTGTAATCTAAAACACGATAGCAAACATCACAGGAACATACGGTGTTTATTTATTAAACATTATACTTATGATGAAAATTTCCTGAACAATGGATAATAATGACAGTGAAAGGTGGAACAGCTTCAACCAATTTGGCAGCTGCTAGGTAGTTATTTTCTGTTCCAAATGTGTTCAAAAGAATGTGAAATGGGATGAAATGGAATATATATTTAAACATTCAAACAATTGATTTTGACTATGATAAAGCAAATCTTTGTGATAAAACCATTGTGTGAAATTATGTCTATATGTAAAAGTGATACAATAAATAAGGAGAATTTCCATTATTGTTTCTAAGAAATTTTAAAATACCTTAAGTTGGAGGGTTTTTTTGTGCTAGAAATTTTTCAATCATTTTTTTGATACCTTGGCATACTACAGTAAATTTGATGAACCTCTCATAGATTTCTCATAAGTTAATTAGGGAATCTTACATGATCCCTTTGGTTTTTCAACTACAAGATAACAGATTGTTTACAAATATTTAAATCCAAGGCAAATCAAGTATTTATGTTTTTTTTCTGTTAAGCCATTTTGATATCACAAAGCTAAAGTCCAATATTTAACTGTGATTATCCAGAATTGTGTTTAGATTAATTTCTTTGTCACCTATTGTCTTCAGAAAGGAATTATTTCATCATTAAAACCTGTTATACATTTGACCTCAGTCCCCCACCACCAAAGTGAAATGTTAGTGGGCTGTACTTTTAGAAGAACCAAAGTCTGTTGTGATATAAGGAAAGAATGTACTACTTCTTTCACAACTGTGACCTGCATAGGTCAAAAAAGCCAGTAGCCAATGCCTGAATTGTTTAAAGGAGCTCATTGAAATAAAGCCGTGCTGCTACTGCTTCCTGGGCCTAACTCTGGCTTCCTTCTGTGGAGTGAATACTCCTCGCCCTATCTGGAGAGATTCCTTGCTTTCTCTTGCCTCATTTGCTTGTTCTGCAAATGTTCAGGCTGCAGTCTTTTACTCAGGATTCTTCTTTTCTCCAAGGGAACATGCTTCAGCAGATGCAAGGCTCTATGTTAATTCTGTATACCTACCTGTGCTCAAAACCAGCATTCTCTGACCTATTGGAAGAGAGGAGCAGTGAGAGATCTAGTGTGTTAGGGGTAAAATTTACTATGACCAGAAACTGCATTACACATAGTGAAAATTAGCCTTATGCATGAGTGGAATAAATGTAGTATGATTTGGACATGGTTGCACTCTACCTTACTCTCAAAATATACTCCTAATGCACCTGTCTTTATGCCTGATATTCTACCATTAAAGATGGATTCCTCTAGTTTCAGGCCATCTCCTCTGCAAAATGCAAATCCTGATGCCTAGAAGAGTGCTCATGCACTTTAGTAGCTTCCCATTCTTATCTGAATGAATAAATTAATTCAAGGAATTATCTATGAAACTAATTCACAATGAAGTATTAATATGGGTTATTAGATTACTAGATGATGTAACCATTTACAATAAGGTTTCTCATACCTTACAACACAGCAATCTCAATGCTAGGAATACATTAAAAGAAAGAACATCAGTATATCAAAAAGATATTTGGACTCCCATGTTTATTGCAGCACTATTCACAATAGCCAAGGTCTGGAATCAACCTAAGTGATTATCAGTGGATGAGTGGATAACGAAAATGTGGTCATAGATGTTAGCATGGATATGGAGAAAAGGGAACACTTCTGCACTGCTGGTAGGACTGAAAACTAATATATTCCTTTTGAAAAGATGTTTGAAGATTACTTAGGGATCTAAAAATAGACCTGCCATTTGATCCTTCAATTACTCTATTAGGTATATATCCAGAAGACCAAAATCACTTTATAACAAAGATATTTGCACCAGAATGTTTATTGCAGCCCAATTCATAATTGCTAAGTCATGGAAGAAGCCCAAGTGCCCAATGAGTCATGAATGGATTAACAAATTGTGGTATATGTACACCATGGAATATTATGAAGCCTTAAAAAAGTTGGAGACTTCACCTCTTTCATGTTTACATGGATGGAGCTGGAACTTATTCTTCTTCTCAAAGTATCTCAAGAATGGAAGAAAAAGTATCCAATGTACTCAGACCTACTTATGAAACTAATTTATAAGCACCCACACTTCCAAATGAAAGCTATAACTTTACTATAGCCCAAGATAAAGGGGAAAGAGGAGAGACAGGGGAGGAGAGGGAGGAGGATGGCTGGAGGAGGTGTAATCAGTGGGACCACACCTACATTGCATTTTACAAGGGTACATGTTAAATCTACTAAGAGTAGAAACTAAGAAAATGTGGTGAAGGCTGTGTTAACCAGTTTGATGAAAGTATTTCAAGTTGTATATAAAACTAGCACATTGTACCCCATAATTGCATTAATGTACACTGCTATGATTTAATACAAAAAGAAAGAAAATGTGGTACATATATACAAGGAAATATCTTTTGGCCATAAAATAGAGTGAAATTATGTCATTTGCAACAACACGGATGGAACTGGAGACCATTATGTTAAATGATAGACGCCCAAAGACAGAAAGACAAAATATCACATATTCTTACTCATATGTGAGAGACAGAGACAGTGGGGATAAGTGGGAATAGTTAATGGGTACAAAAATATAGTTTGATAGAATGAATAATTTTTGATAGCACAACAAAGTGACTATAGTCAACAAGCTATGTATACTTTAAGATAACTAAAAGAGTGGAATTGGAATGCTCCTAACACAAAGAAATGATAAATGCTTGAGGTGATGGATACCCCAATTACCTTGATTTGATTATTACACATGGTATGTCTACATCAAAACAGCACATGTACCCTATGAACATATACAACTGTTTTGTACTCATAATCACTAAAAATAAAAAAGAAGAACAAAAAGAGTAATGCTTTTCAAACTTTGATGTGTATAACAATCTTCTGGGGATCTTCTTAAAAGACAGATTATAGGGCTAGGCATAGCCTATGAATCTGCATTTCTAACAAGATCTTAGGTAATGTCAATGCTCTATCATACTTCAAGTAGTAAGGATTTAGGAGGCCTTAGGGCAAAGGTTTCCCAACTTACCTGACAAAAGAATTGCTTAGGGTATTTTCTAAACATTGATAATTAGAATTTCTAGGGGAGGCTTGGCACCTGTGGCTCAAGTGGCTAAGGTGCCAGCCAAATACACCTAAGGTGGCAGGTTCAAATCCAGCCCCGGTCTGCCAAAACAGCAATGATGGCTGCAACGAAAAAATAGCCGGGTGTTGTGGCAGGCACCTGTGGTCCCAGGTACTTGGGAGGCTGAGGCAGGAGACTCACTTGAGCCAGGAGTTGGAGGTTGCTGTGAGCTGTGATGCCACAGCACTCTACCCAGGGGGACAGCTTGAGGCTCTGTCTCAAAAAAAAAAAAGAATTTCTAGGGGATAGATCTAAGAATCTGCATTTTATTTTTTTCCTTTATCAAATCATAACTGTAGACATTAATGCATTGATGGAGTACAATATGCTGATTTGATATACTATGTGGACTGCTTACATCAAACTGATTAACATAGCCATCTCCTCACTTATTTGTTGTGCTTAGACATTTATACTTTATTATTAATGGTTTTGAAATGTACCACTTCATTGTGCACATTAGGTGAGGTCTCACCAAAAATCCTCCCTCCTCCCGGTGCTTCTGGCGATTTGAATGATTGAAAAACTAATCCATTAGGAGAGAATGAGGTACATGCTTAAAAATATGTGAGGGCATTGCTATGATCAATGGGCCTTTTGGGAGTAAAGGGGAGACTCAGATAGAATACAGGGACAGATTAGAAAACATTTAGCTACAATTTTGCTTCAGAGCTATTCCTATACATGGCCTGGAGTTAGGGGGTAAAACAAAAGTGAGCAGCCTTTGAGTTTTTTTCAATGTAAAGTATTGGTATCAGTTTTTACTAGCACTAGGTTTTCTGGATTTTTGATTTGCTCCTCAATTAAGTTTGGTATCTTTAAGGCAGCCAAATTTATAAACAAAATCTTAGAGTATTATTTTTAACTTAAAAATTGTCCTTATATTTATCTTACCTGAAAGTTTTTAAACCTTAGCCCTTTCTTCATCATAGATTCTGTGAAAAACATTGGGAAAACTTATTTTCTTGGATTGATAAGACAGAGATGAGGGGGAATGGTCTATCAAGCAGGGCTGCTGAAGTGACTGTCATTTCTTTAATATCCATCCACTGAGTCATGGAGCAGCATGACACCCAGCAGTAGGATGTAGTCAGTGATGCACTTCAGTGTACAGCTATTCCAGTATGATATTATTTCAGGCATCACCAACGACCAAGGTGAAATCTCAAATAAGACATTCTGAATGAAATGTGTTGTAAGCATAAGGAGCTGCTGGGACTGGGAGTGGGGGAGGACTTTAGTGGCAGATTCAAACTAGGAAACTCAGGGCACAGTGAAAATATCACTGACTTGCCAGAGGCCTCGTTACACATTGATGGCATGGCTCATATTTGTATTAAATTTTTCTTACTTCCTTTCCTAGCAATAACCCTTGGGCTGTTGATGTCTCAGTATTGAAATTATTCTTTAGAAAGATCTTATCCCCATAATCATATGCTTTTGAATTCTGTTTCTTCTGTTCCTCCTTCCTTTCATATTTCTGTAATTCAGATAGAGGTTCAGATTTGCAGCCAGCCACACAGGAAGAGTTTTCAAATTATCTCAGGCAAGAAAGATGTTTCTTTGTGAGATGTCAGACTTGTGTTTTGTCAAGCAGCATTCTAGGATGGAAAGCTGCAAGGACCCAAACCCTATTATTATCCTTATATTATCTTAGACTTTGAGTCACTTTAGCAAAGAGAGGCATAAATATTCCAGTAAAGACATCTATGAGTTTTTCAGGATCACTTGAAAGAGTCCAGAGTTGTAAGGTTAAATATTGTAGAGTTGGCCTCATTGCTAATAGGTGCTAGGCTTGAACTTTGGACAACTTTCACCAGTGAACAATATCTATTTCAGTGTATGTCTGCAGTTGCTTAGTTGCCTTCAGATGTGAATAACTGAGGAGCCTCAGAATATGATACATATTCTGTTTATGATTTAATTACAAAACCATAAATAGTCAACTAACTCATTTTGATTTGCAACTCCGACTTATGAAGAAAATGATATGCAGGTTGTTAGATGGCATTGAGGGACTCAAACATAACATTTCCTTTCTTCTGCAAAAAAGAAGGTACCCGAGACACCAACTCTGACTTTGAGGGTAGATCAAGGTCCAGGAGTGCCAGAGGGCCTAACAAGTTGCAAGGTTTAGGGATATTAGAAGAAATGAGGATTAGTGAGCCTGGGAGGTATCTTGAGGTCTAGGACATTTAAAAAGTTAAAGGATTCTCAGGAATACCAACATCATTTTTTTAATTTGGAGGCCAGGACTAAGCACGTATCTGAGAGAGGCTCAGGCTTAGTTTTCCAAAGCTTTTTAAGGGCCTGTGGGCCAGTATGAAGTCCTAGGATGAGGAGGAGCCAGTCAGCATGTTCTCCATACTTTCTACCTTTTTCTTTTCTTTAACACTTTATTCTGAACATAGTGAAAAGGTTGGTACTACTAGTGTCTTATTCTATGAGGTCATGTCAATGGGCCATTTGTGTCTACATAGAGGTTTATAAGGATGTTTTATGTTTATAAGGCAAGAAGAATATGTGGATAAATGTCCATAACAGAAAAGGAAACATTTTAGAAATCTCCAATGTTAGTTATAGAATTTCACAGCTCCTATACGGGGAACATTCCAGTTTATGATGAAAATATACCCCTAAATTAATTCTAATCAAATTTATTCTCATAGTCTTACAGGGAAAATTAGCTTCCTATAGTCTCTGAAGCATTTCGATTGACACTAGTAAATGTAAAAGAAAAAAAAATATTTCTCAGCTTCTTTGATAACTGTTTGAAATGCTAATTGACCGGCGTGTGTCCAATCTACTCAGAGTTTATACCACTTCAAAATCCCTCCCTAGGAAGGTTTGCATATTTGATGAAATTAGTCTCTAGACCAAGAAAATATGAACCGAGATGAGCTGAAAATTGAACTCAAATGTGATAACACCTGAAAAATGGATTGTTCCTAAGTTTCTTGCCTCAATTTCTCCCCCAAGGGTCTCTCAGAGGGGACCACTTCCTAAAACAACAGCAGTAAATTTTAGGAAAATTAACTTACCAATGAGATGGAAATGATGGTGGATTTGTGTATGCCTATAAAAGCACAGTTCCAATGATTTACAAAAAGCTGTGATGGGTGTGGTTCAAAGTAGATTTCTAATCCCATTCTTCATTGAATAATAATGATTCTGTAGCCTCTTTTTAACTGAATATGAAGTTCAATGGAGATACAGGAAATAACATAGCAGGATCACTTAAGGAAGAGGGGATAGGTAGAAAGGGAAAAGTAATATAGTACATTAAACTTTGGCCTGGCATTCCATCACTTGTAAGTAAATTATACTTTAAAAAAAATGAAGCTTTGCAACATGAATTTTCTATAGACCATGTTTACAGATGGCACCTTACTTGGATCAAGGATTGGCATGGGGAGACCTGATAAATTTTTATCTGGATGGAACTGACTCTAGTATAGAGGAGTGGGTATTAATTGAATATTTGAGCAGAGGGGCAGGACCAAAAAATTTTTAAAAAGCAAGAACTATAATAACAGATAATTTTAATTAATGGAGAAGTCTACTGGAAGCTTAAAATGATTATCAAATTATAATGATAAAGAAATAATATAATGAGGATTCAGAAATATTTTTTCTGACCTATTTTTTTTCTACTGCTATTGTGCCATCATCACAAATTTAGGGAATTAAGTTGACACAAATTTATTATCTCATAGTTCTGTAAGTCAGAAGTCTGGGTAAAAAATTGCTTGTATGATTACAGTGCTTTAGGTCTGGCAGGCCAAAATAAGAGAGATGGCCAGGCTGCATTGTTTTTAGAAGGATCTAATTTGCTATGTACATTCAGGTTGTTGGCCAAATTCAGTTCCATGAAGTTGTAGGACTGAGGTCCCTGTTTCCTTGTTTTCTCTGGGCTGGAGATTGTTCTCAGCTTCTAGATGCTGCCTCTATTCCCTGATTTGTGGTTGTCTTCAAAATCAACAATAGGTATTTGTGTACTCATGCCTTAAATCTCCCTCACTTCTTCTTGTGCCTCATTCTATCATCTATACCACTTCTGGTATATAATCCAACCATGATAACCACCTTATCTCAAGGTTTATAAGCTTAATTACATCTGCAAAATTCCTTTCCAGAAGAACCTAGATTAATGCTTGATAGAAAAACCAGGGACCAGGGATTTGGGGTGGTTGGAGAGGAATATCTTTAGGATTCTGACTACCATGCCAGAATGTTAGAAATATGCTCAGACCTTAAAATGACTTAATCGGGCAGTAAATCCAAAGAGCCCCATGGAACCATCTAATTGTTAATGGAGAAGAAAGATGAGTAAAAATATGAAAGAGATACCCATTTACAATTTTGCATTCATAGGGCAGGGCTAGAGGGAAGCAGAATTTGAGACTACAAGGGAAAAAAGAGAGGTGCTTAGAAGAAAGACTCCATGGAAATGTAGTATTTACATATTAAACAATCTACATGACATGGATGTTAATCACTCAAGACAATAATAATGCATGCTGGCTAGTACTCCATGCTGGGGCATATCTACTTCATCACTGTTAATGTGTTGAAAATAGCATTATATTCACCATCACTATTGTTGGTCCCCACATCGCAGGCCTCTCTTGCCTACTTAGGGTACAGCCTCAAAGTGAGGATATTTGTGAATCAGAGAAACTACCCCAGAAGCATGAGGTCAATCTCCAAGGAGGGATTAGAAAAGTCTAAAAATGTAGGGATGGGAGCCTGGTCAGTGTTATAATGAGGAAAGCTTGGACCATGAGTCCAGACAGACCATGGAGTCAGGTATAAATTTGAGAACAAGTCTTTGAATTAGTTAGTTGTGAACATGTATCTGAGGGAGGTCTGAATATAGGGAATCATCATTCTAAGATGGAGAGTTGAAAAAAATCACAAGTATCATTAACCAAAAACTAATCAACAAACCAACCAAGAAACAAACAAACAAACAAAAAATGAATCCAGGACTTAGAATACCTATTCATGTTGGTGTATGGCAGGTAGTCAATGGAGGTTGGAGTAGGCAGTAACTGGTGTGGAGAAGTTAGACGGAAGGTAGTAAGGGTAGCTGGCATGAGTTGAGGACCTACTCATGAAGATTGAGCAAATAATATCAGATATTAAGTCACTGTGAGAATTAGATTTCTAGGTGAAGACTTGCATGTAAAGAAACAAGGTAACAGACACAGTTATTGGAATGTTAGTATCTCAAAGTCATAATGATATCAAAATACAACAAGCTAGATGCTAAGTATCAGTTTAGGGCTGTTTATCTTAGTATGTGATAATTGGCAAAAATATTTTCTCCAATCCCTTCATGTTGTAGAAGAGGAAACAGTTCTGAAAATAGATAATCTGTTTAAAGTCACACAGCTAAATTGCACTAGAATTGGCTTTAGGACTCAGGTCCCAGATGTTTAATTTAGTTGATGTTACTTCCATCATAATACACTGTCTTTCTCCCTTGACACATCACTGGTCTTGAGGAGTGTAGGTTGCAACCGACTGTGCAGATATGAGGGGAGGTTCACTGAGTTGGTGGTTTAGAGGGATGCCAATAGGCTTGAAGCCCAATCATGGTCTCTTAGTGCAATTTTATGCCTAAAGTCTAATCCCAGCTTTAACATCATTTTTGTTTTGGATTCCAGTAGTATAAGCATAGCTTCATTCTCAGATTATGATAAGAAAACTTTGGGTTATGTTTCTTTGAACTTAAATAAAAGGAGAGTGAGGACCAGACTCTTTTCTGCCAAAAATGGCTTCACTTGGAATACTCTATTAGAGGGAACCACAGAGGCACTACTGAAAGCAAGTAATTGACGTCATAGGTTTCCATGACATTGGAAGAACAGATGGTTTCATAAGGAAGGAAAATAAAGGTTAAAAAAAGAATCTCAGATTCATTATACTACCTTTTGTTAGTTTTGATGGGGCTTCAGTGATTGGGACCAGGAGTTGGTGGACTTCAAAAAAATTACTAATGGAAAGTTGCAAGGCAATGAGTTTCTTCAAAGAAAAGGGCTGCAGGCTTCTCCTAGTCCTGCATGTTAGAACTTGCCTACTAATCTATCACTTAAGAACATGCTCACTCCCCTTGGGGATACTGTTGCAAAAAAAGGAGGCTTTTCACACAATCTAGTTCACCCAATCTGAGAAGTATAAAGGCACTTGGGCAGAGAATTTTATAAAGTATTTTATGGTAGTTGAAAAACTCATTTTAAAAACTTCCTTCAGCCCAAGAGCATTTGGGAACTCCTAGTTAGAGCAGCTGAAGTGACCACTGCACAATTTAAAGAGAAGTGACTGAGACCTCCTTGTTATTTTAGCCAGGAGGCGAGTTAACCCTAGCTCTTGTTGTCTGGAGCCTTGCTCATTTTGAACACACTATGAATAAAGCCATTAATTATTATTTGTAGATATGACTTGAGTGTTTTTGAGCTTCTCAAAAGCATTTCTAAAGTTATGTGCCTTCTTCCTGGCCAGGGTTTTTAATATTGTATATCATTTCCTTTAAGACAAATTCCCTCAAAAAATTAACCATACCAGTCATGTCTTCTTAATTAAAAAAATCTTTTTCAAGAAACATACCTAATATGGCTTAGAAAGTTTACATACTACGTTCAATAATTTAATTTTAATTTCTTTTCTATGCATCAAAGTGAGAAATGGAAGGTGATTCTCAGAATGGATTTGGAGTTCTGAGAATCAGAACTTAAGCAGCCACTGATGACATCTAACTTAATACCACATATAAATAAGCAGCTATTTTGATCATTGGGGAGTTGAATGCTTCATGGCTGTTATATTTGTACTCAATTGTGTGTGGATATTGAAACATTTTTGACATGGGGTTAAAACACCTTGTTTTTTGAGTCCTAGAGCCACTATTCACAGGGTATCTTTCAGCAAGACACAAATATTATTTCTCAGTCTCCTCACTGGCAATTATAAAATACAGATAATAATAAAAGCTACTATTTATTAAATGTGTACCATGCAGTACCCCTGCTGCCTGTGATTTTCATGTATTACCTGCTCAGTGTTTACAATAAGTGCATAATATAGGTACAATCACCATCCATATTTTATAGATGACACAGCTAAGGCACAAAGAGCTAGGTAGCTTGCCCAGGGTGCCCCAGATGGTAGTAGTAGCTGGGGTGGGATATAATCAGGTAGCCCAGATTCAGAGCCTATGCTTTTAACTCCTAGTTTTTTTACCTTGAAGGGGTTTCAGGGCTGAAATAAAATGTAATCATTTGTGTTAAAATGCTTTGAAAACAATAAAATGCTAGATAAATAGGAGGTATTATAAAGTTACTGAGCCTAGCAGAAGGCTTTGGTTTCCTTTGAGGGAACATTTTCTTGGAAGTAGGAAAGTGTTACTGTGATAGGGGAAATTATAATGTACTAGAAATAATGCTTTGGTTTGAAACGCCTTCAAAGCCTAGTGTAGTAGAAAGCTCACCAGACTGAAAGGAAGCAAACAAAAATTCCAGCCTCATTTGAGTTACTAATAATAAACTAATCGACCTTGGATAAGTCATCTCAACTTCATTTCTCTGATCCTGCATTTCATCAAGTATGAAGCAAGATGATTCGAGTGTAGATAATTGTTGCTGACCTTTCAGAGGCCATGAACTATTTATACACATATATTAGATTATATACTCTAATAAAAGCTATGTTACCTCTTCACAAATTTTTGAACATTTCTTTGGGGTTTCACAGACCTACTGAAACCCATCAATGGTTCCACAGACTCAAAGTTAAAAATTCCAGGTATAGATATTGAAAGTTCATTGTAGCTCTCAGATTCTAAGATTGGAGCCACACTTTGTAAATATATCTTTTAAAAGATTCTTTATAGGAAAATGTCTTTCATAAATCATGGAAAGTCTGTATGAAACCACTGTGTGGAGGTGGTCAGATAATATGATTTAGAGTTTAGGAATGGATCACTATTGATAGTAGTGAGGTATAGCTATAATAGCCCACAAAAGGATTCTGCATTTCAATTTTATGTTGCTGAGCAATTCTTATGAAGGGGGAGGACAGAGTCATAGCAGCAGTATCCATCTTGATATATTAATCATATATTTAGCTTTGCACTGCATTTAGAAAAGTGCTGGACTTACTGTTTTTAATTCTGGTATCAGCAAAAGATAACAGCACTGTTTCACGCTGGTCCACAGGGAGCAGCAATAGTTTTTTATAAAAAGCAGTCTTTGGCACGGAAGCCACAAAGAAATTTATATCTATAAAAGTAGACAATGTCAACCCCAACTGGGTGCAAGATTTGTGGGTGGTCTGTTTGTGAAACATTTCTAATTATTGTGGTGACTCCTGCTGGGATTGCTAAAATTAAGCATCTGTCATATCCATTTCCTGCTGTTTTGAAACAGCTGCAGGAATTGTCAAAGAATCCCAAAGTCCATGGCCTAGTAGAGCGAATAGGAAATGTTTTTAGCAAGCACCCAGTCTACCTTTTCATTTTATAGATGAGAACTACTAAGGCTCTGTCTTCAATTTGATCCTTTGGAAATAGACCAAGATAGATGTTTATGTGGTGAAACTTTCAGGAACAAACCTGGAATAAAGTGAGTAAAACTGAATTGGGCAGAAGCGGCAGCTGAATTGTGATGCAGTCACAGCAAAAGCCTTAACCTATTTAATAGGGAGCTCACGAGCCAAAACTGTCTTTCAGAGTTGCCTCAGACTTAGGTGAGGGCTCCATACAGGGTTCTGTAGGCCTGCCTTGCCCATTCTTTGAATGTTGGCTGCCCATACAGAGTGTCATAACGTTGAACAAGTCAGCTAGGACTGAGGGCAATTTCTGGAGAGGAAGTCAGCTGTGAGGCATCAGCAGCCAATATTCCTGGCAACTTGGAGAATGAGCGCCTTGTTTATAGGTGGGTGCTGGATGGTGTGGCCTAGCATCCTCTACAGTATCAGAGAGTTCAGTTTGGAACACTATTATCTTTCACCTAGATCACTGCATTAGCCTTCAAACTGGTCTCTTTCCTTAAATTTTGCCGTAATTCAATCTCTTGACACCACAACTGGTTTTATCTTTATACAACCCAATTCCTGTCATGTTGCTATAGCTTATAAGTCATCAATGGTTCCTCATACTTTCTAGATATTCTAAATACTTTAGTGTGGCTTCTAAGAACCTTCTTGATCTGACTTCTCCTGTCTTTTGTCACAGCTCTTTCAGTTCTTCTCTTGACTTTCCCAGACCAGCCATGATACTATTTGCACTGTACTACTTGAGTTGTATTCGCTTTTGCTTATGAGACTTTGCACTTGCTATTCCCTTTGTCTGGAATTCTGCACCAGACACACGTTTAGGAAACTTCTAGTTTGGATGCTCCCTTTTTTTTTTTTTTTGGCTGGAGCTGGGTTCAAACCCACCACCTCTAGCATATGGAGCTGGCGCCCTACCCTTTTGAGCCACAGGCACCACCCTGGGATGCTCCCTCTTTTAATAAGCCTCTTAAGACAATTTACATAGTGTTCCATGATTACTCCAATTGTAATTATCTTCTGTTATGCTCTATTTATATACTAGAACTTGGTAGATACACAATGAATACTTGTTGAATGTATGGGTGACTTGTCTTGTCCAAGGTCACAGGAATAGATTGTTTTTAACACTTTGTTTCGGTTTCTATGAGGACATATCATCTGACTACCAAGGTTTTATGCCTATATCCACATGGAATTATATGAGATCAGGCCATCACAAATATAAAGTAGAATCACATGATAGATGAAACAGCTTTAGCTGAGGTGAGAAATGTAACATCTTTAAAATGGTGTGACCTATGTGTCAGATTCTTATATCTTCTCTGAAAGGAGATTTGAAAGAAACTCTAATCCTCTGAGGGATGTGTAGTGACAGGTAGAATCATGCCATAACATTCAGAACTGATAGGCTGGAGTATGGAAATGTTAATCTCAATAGGATTAATCGTTGATTATAGACATGTCTTTCTTCTGACAAATTTGCGGACTCTGCAGGGATTTGCCTATAGGAGATTTTAGCAGGAGTGCTGCGGAGTCAGGGCCAGATTAAAATTGTATGCTTGAAAATTATTGCTAAGAGACTTTAAAATTTTAGTTATATTTTCAGAAAGCCAATGCCTTCTCCTGGGTAATGTGCCCCAGACAAGTATTATGCCATTTTCTTGGTCAACTGGTGGCCTCTTTAATGATGTAGGTAGGCTGTGGTACCTCCATTACATAAGCTGATTTTTAAAAATGTTATAGCAAGGCATTAATCAGGGACATCCTCTCTGAAAACGATAAGGAATAAACAGGGAAAAAAAGTGATATTACTGCCCTTTGTGTACAATCCTGCTGAGCCTCTTCTCAAGAACAGGACTGACCTTTCATCAATCTTTTTCTCTTGGCTATTGATGCTTAGCAAAATCAAGTATTATTAGAAGAGGTGATGACAACATTTTGACAGGACACACATACTTTGTGTCAGTCAGTCTCCATAAGCAATACAGTCATGTCACATATCTGGAATTTATTAATTAAGAAAGTACCTCTTTATTAGTGAGTCTTAAACATTTGAATCAGTTGTGGAATTCTGAGAATCAGATAAAAAGTCTAAGTAAGGGTCATTTTAAGATGAAAGTTCACAAAATTTTACATTTAATTTCAGAAGGATGATGGACTTTCCAAAGCTCTTAAATGGACCAGGGTTTAAAAGCCACTTATTTAGAGATAACAAACAATGGCTCCCATTTATTAAATGGTGGATATGTCCCAGGCTTTGTGTTAAGCATTTCATTTACATTATCTCATTTAATCCCCATAATTACACTACAGAGCAAATACATTTATTATTAACTACTTGCCCTTAGAAAACAGCTTAGAACTGATAGAACTGGAATTCCAACACAGGATTCTGGTAGGCTTAATATCCTATAACCTTAACTTTATACCATTCAGTCTCTAGTGAGTTTTATAAGCTTCTATCTGATTGGATCTTTGTACTTCAGTAGGAATGACCATCAATCTTGCCTTCTTGTTTCCAAAAGTACTTATCTTTAAATAGCTGTTTATGAATTCTGAGTTTAAACATTCTTCCCTTATATTCTATTAATTGTCAGTATAGCTGAGCACATCACTGGTCTAATCAAACTACTATTAGATAAACAGAATAACCATTTTTCACTCTGCATATTTGTTCAGAAATATAAATGATGGAATATCTCTTGTAATCTAATTCAAAACTGTCATTCTGCCCTTACCTCATTCAATGTACTTTAGGAGTGTGTAAGGGTCATTTGTATAGCAAAGTTCAAGTCCTGATCGCTTGTCTATATTGAAAATATTTAGTCAAATTTTGGACCATTTTTATTGTCCTTAAACACAGGTAGAATAGGCAGTAGTCAGTATGGTATAATTTAGGATGTTGTGTTACGATGAAGCACACATTATAACTCTAAATACCTTGGTATGCATCCTTAAAATGAGAATTTTTTTCCCTTCAGAGTCAAAATAACATCAGCAGACCTAAAAATTAATAATAATTCCTTAATATTATTCAATACCATACATATTCAGTTTTCAATTGTTCTCAAAATGTTCTTTAATTTTATTTGTCTATTTTTGCATATTAATATAGAATCCAGGAACATATATTGGATCTGATTGTTATGATAATTATCTTTTGAATTGAAAATTTCTTTCTCCATTATAGGAACTTTCTGAAGAGACTAGGTCAGTCATCTTCTAGGCTTTCTTGAAGCACTGTTTAGCTGGTTTCTCTATCCCCTTTGTGTCCTATAAACTGAAAATGGGATGTAGAGACTTGTTTAGATTCAAACCAAAGATTTTTGACAAGATTATTACTATTGGTGCTGTTGGATACTCCATGTTCCATCCCATTACATCACTAATTATCTCACTAGTGATACTCATCCCATTAGTGATGCTCAGACTGACCCTAGATTAAGGTGATGACTATAATTTCAGGAATTTGGGGTATTCTTTCCATTGGTCTAAATCCTTATTGTTATACCAAATTTATCTCTCTTATTATCACATTTTTCCCCATAATTCTTCCATGTCTCATGTCTCTTAAATAGGCATCAATTTCTTTTTCCACAATCAGGTATAAAGCCAAGAAGATGTCTGCTTCTCTCTAGAGCCTTTAAATTCCTTCTTAAGAGTTCAAATAAGAAGAGGAAAAATAACACTTCCTAGGAGAGCCCAGAAAAGAATGAGCTGCTGGAGAAATTTAAGAAAACATGGTCAATTGTATACCATTTTTGAGGAATGACCTTGGCTTAAGCATTGTCAAACATGAAAGATCGATTTCAGAAAGAGATTTATTGTTTTCCCAAAGAAGACTTTTCTATGCAACAAACTTATATGTGAGGGGAAATATTCGAGCCTGGTGTTCCTAGGGCAGGTTAGGATTGGACATATTCACCTGCAGTGATATCTCACTCCCACTGCAAAGTTCCCTCTTCCACTCCATACTTACTACTAAAGCTCTTCCTCATCCTTTTATCATATAAGAACACTCACACATTTCTTTCAAGTCTTATTTTCCTTTTGTTCCTCCATATAAAGCCTTTTCCAAATCAATAATTATATAGCCTTATTCATAGATTAGGGATAAGAGCTTCCTTTTCCAGATACATGTTTGAATTTTTACTGGATAGTGTGCTGGCACATGGCTATAAGCTAGGTACCTGGCTAACAGCTAGGTTGTTAAATGGTGAACTTGCAGGGGTACTAACAGTGGGAGAGATATTTTTGAAGGCATATCTTCATAATGTTCTTAAATCACATAATGAATCACATAATCACATAATGTTCTTAAATCACACTTATAGGTTATTGTGTATTGCCTTCTTAAAAGGTTGGCCTTGTTCGAGAAGAAACAAACAAACCTAACAAGCTACCTGCCTAAAATACTTAGGTATGTTTATATTATAAAACAATTTCAAAGGGATCACATTTCTGATTAGACTTTTCTAATTAGTAGATATGAGCACCTTATCTGTGGCAACTATTAGTTACCAGACCAATATACTTAATAAAAGTCACCCAGTATCACTATGGGTGTTTGCTCAGCATATTGATTTTACCACTGAAATTGAAAAGCACCTTCTTTGATGAGTTTTGGAAAACAAAATCATCAATATGAATAGGAATGCTATGGATTTGGTCACTTTTGATGCACAAAAGGGCTACTAATTAATCTCAAGTAAATGCCTCCAGTACACAGTGACAAATTGTATTTAAAGTTGGGAACCTTTAAAAGCTGTGTACCAGGACTCCATTTATTAACCCCCTTGGGAATGAGCAGCTGCTTTAGTCAGATGAGGCCTGGCTATTCCTATTAGCAAAAGTAGAGTTGGGTACTATGAGTTGAGAGAGGGTGGCTGACATGATCTCTCAACTGCTTTGCTGCATGTCTTGTTCTGCAATTCTCAACAGCTATGCTTTGGGTTAATTCTGCAAATGGATCCCATTCTCCCAGATACTAATTAAATTAAATGAATACACATTCAACAATGTATTTATCCCTAAATATTTATCAAGGGAATAAGTGTGATGGTCACTGTGGCATAAGCTATGGATACCATGGTAAATAGGGTTGACGTGCTGACTTCAAACTTAATCTAGTGGGAAAATAATTATAGAACTGCAATTATTTTAAGTGCTATGAAATAGAAAAATGGAATCTAGGCCTGAAAATATACTTGAGCACAGTGATCAGAGAAGTAGCTACTATGTGTCAAATACTTGGCTAGGTATTTTGTTTAAAGGGTGTAGGTGAGACATGGTCCTTGTTCCTAAGGAACTGTCAATTCATAAAGAGTTAAATAAGAAATACATGTATGATGCATAATGGAAACTGAGAGGAAGGAGCAATTAATTCTGCCTGGGTAGAGCAGGATAGGGACATCAGAGACAGAGAAAGACTGAGATCTGAGCTGGTTCTTGAAGGATTTCTGGAAGAATACTAGGAGAACATAAATGGCCAGCAATGTTATTGACATCTCTTTACAGAGAGTAAAGGCAATAGCAAGAGGAAAGGTATCAAGGTATTTTGAAGGGAACGAGGGAGTTTATTTTGGAACCCTGACCTCAAATAAACTTTTCTACAGAACCACAGTAAAGAAAAGATAAATGCAGAACTGCTGTGTTTGAAGCAGCAGAGGAGATAGGTAATAGAGGAGCTATAGTTTTCCATGGGTGCCATAGCAAATGGCCACAAACTTAGTGGCTTAAAAGATACAAATTTATTATCTCACAACTCTGGAGGTCACTAGGCTAAATTAAAAGTGTCAGAAGGACTGTGTTTCTTTCCCCTGGCTCTCAGGGATAATTTGTTTCCTTGCCTTTTTTGGATTCTAGAGACTGCCAACCTTCCTTGACTCATGGCCTCCTTCATCTTCAAAGCCAGCAGCATAGAATCTCTTTGACCTTAGTTCTTTCATCATGTCTCTTGTTGATCATAGCTAGGAAATGTTCTACACTCTCAAGGACCCATGTAATTTGATTAGGCCCTCCAAGATAATCCAGGTAAACACCTCAAGATCCTTAAACTTAATAACATTTGCAAAGTACTTTTTGCAGTGTAAGGTAATATATCCACAAGTTCTGAGAATTAAGATGTGGGCCTCCTTTTATTCAGATTAATATGAGGATACAAATGATTAGGTTACATTGTTTGCATTTGTTAGGTAAACTCCAGGTTGTAGTTGAGCCCTTTAACCAGGGGGTGTTTCATATACCCTTACATTGTGTCTATTAGGTTTTAGTTTAGTGATCCCCTTACCTAGTTCCTTCTCTGCCCTCTATTCTCCTGTACTCTCTTGAATTTAATTGTGTTTTTCTCTAGTGTGGGTGTGAACTTATTCATTTATTGGTTTCATATTGGTATTGAGTAAGGGATACTTGCTTTTCCATTTTTATAATACTTTACTTAGGAGAATGTTCTTTAACTCTATCTAGGTTAATACAAAAGACGTAAAGTCTCTATCTTTTTATGGTTGGATACCGTGTTTCCCCAAAAATAAGATACTGTCTCATATCTATTTTTTCTCAAGAAGACACAGTAGGGCTTATTTTCAGGGGATGTTTTATTTTTATTACGTATAATACAATAATCTACATTTATTCAAATACAGTTAAGTCATTTTCTTCTGGAACCTGACAGGGGGAGCTGACCTTGTTGGTGGGGCTGGCGCCAGTAATACGTGACTCCTTTCCTCTAGCCATTTGTATGTGCGCAATGCCTGCTACCTCCTTTACCACACATTCGCACCCACACAAGTGCAAACAGCTCAGAGAAAGGAGCTGTGGCAGATAAAAGGTATTCCAGTCTTCTTTACCACTCTGCACAGAAATGCATGGCGTGGCTATGCAGCGTATCTGCATAGCCAAGCCCATCAATAGGTCTTGTTATTGGGGTAGGGCTTATATTTAACAAATGCATAGAAATCTTGCTAGGGCTTATTTTGGGGGTAGGTCTTATTTTTGGGGAAACACATAGTACTCCATGGTATACATACACCATAGTTTATTAATACATTCATGGGTTGATGGGTGCTTATGTTGATTCTACATCTTGGCAATTGTGAATTGAGCTGCCATAAATATTCTAGTGCAAATGTTCTTATGGTAAAAACATTTTTTTTTAAGTTCTAGGTAGACATCTAGTATAGGGATTGTGGAATAAAATGGAAGGTCTACTTTTAGCTCTTTGAAGATTTTTCATATTTCATTTCATAGAGGCAATATTAGTTTGTGATCACACCAGCAGTGTAAAATTGTTCCCTTCTTTCCACACCCAGGCCAGCATCAGCAGATTTGGAACTTTGAGATGTTGGACTATTTTCATTAAGGTTAGGTGATATCTCAAGGTGGTTTTAATTTGCATTTTTCTAATGAATAGAGATGGTAAGCATTTTTTCTGTTTTTTAATTTATTTTTTATTTAGTGTTTGGGATTCATTGAGGGTACAAAGAATTAGGTTACACTGATAGCGGTTGTTAGGTAAAGTCCCTCTTATGATTGTATCCTCCCCCAAGAGGTGTGCCATACACTGTGACCTCCCCATCCCCCTCTTTCGTCCCCTCTCCCAGATCCCTCATTCCTCTTTCCCCCACCTTGTATTAGATTATCTACTCCCTTCATATTAGAATTAAGTGCATTGGATTCTGCTTCTCCATTCCTGTGATGCTTTACCTCCATCCAGGTTAATACAAAAGATGTAAAATCTCCATCTTTTTAATGGCTAAATAGTATTCCATGGAAACATATACCATGGCTTGTTAATTCATTCCTGGGTTGGTGGGTATTTAGGTTGTTTCCACATTTGGGTGATTGGGAATTGAGCTGCAATAACCAGTCTGGTGCAAATGTCCTTAGGATAAAATGATTTTTTTTCTTCTAGGTAGATGCCTAGTAATGGGATTGCAGGATCAAATGGGATGTATAATTTGATTTCTTTGAGGATTCTTCATACTTCCTTCCAAAAAGGTTGTCCTAGTTTGCAGTCCCACAAGCAGTGCAAAAGTGTTCCTATCTTTCTACATCCATGCCAGCATCTACAACTTTGAGACTTTGTGATGTGGGCTATTCTCCCTGGGGTTAGGTGATATCTCAGCATGGCTTTGATTTGCATTTCTATGATGATCAGGGATGATGAAAATTTTTTCAAATGTTTGTTAGCCATTCATCTGTCTTTGCCAAAGAAGTTTCTGTTCATATCTCTTGCCCAGAGGTAGATGGGATCGTTTACTTTTTTTCTGTTGATTAATTTGAGTTCTCTGTAGATTCTAGTCATCAACCCTTTGTCAGATTGATACCCTGCAAATATCTTTTCCCATTCCAAAGGTTGTCTTTTTGCTTTATTTGTTGTGTCCCTATCTGTGCAGAAGATTTTCAGCTTAATTAAGTCCTATTTGTTAATTTTTTTGTTGTTGTTGCAATGGCCACTGAAGTCTTTGTCATGAAATCCTTCCCCAGTTCAACATCATCAAGAGTTTTCCCCATACTTTCTCCTAAATTTTTTTCATTTTGTGTCTTAGATTTAAGTCTTTTATCCATCTTGAGTCAAATTTTTTAAGGGTGAAAGGTGTGGGTCAAGTTTCAGTCTTTTGCATGTAGTTATCCAGTTCTCCCAGTACCATATGTGGAATAGGGATTCTTTTTTTTTTTTTTTTTTTTGA
>NW_003852505.1:966746-992168 GCF_000181295.1 Otolemur garnettii | reverse complement strand
TCCCCCTGGGTAGAGTGCCGTGGCATTACAGCTCACGGCAACCTCCAACTCCTGGGCTCAAGTGAGTCTCCTGCCTCCGCCTCCCAAGTAGCTGAGACCACAGGCACCCACCACAACGCCCGGCTATTTTTTGGTTGCAGCCGTCATTGTTGTTTGGCGGGTCTGGGCTGGATTTGAACCTGCCACCTTAGGTGTACGTGGCTGGCGCCTTAGCCGGTTGAGCTATAGGCGCTGAGCCTGGAATAGGGATTCTTTTCCCCACTGTATGCTTTTGTTTGGTTTATCACAGATCTGATGGCAAGAAGAGACTGGTTTCATCTCTTGGTTTTCTATTCAGTTCCATATGTCTATGTCTCTATTTTTGTGCCAATACAATGCTATTTTGATCACTATGGCCTTGTAGTACAGCCTAAAGTCTACTGGGTGATACCTTCAACTTCGTTGTTATTACTAAGAATAGCCTTAGCTATACATTGTTTTTTTTTTTTTTTCTGGTTCCATACTAAATGAAGTACTATTTTTTCCAGTTCCTCAAAATATGATTTTGGTATTTTAATGGGGATTTCATTGAATATCTAGATTGCTTTGGGTAGCATAGACATTTTGACAATGTTGATTCTTCCCAGCCAAGAGCATGGTATGTTCTTCCATTTGTTAGCGTCTTTTGCAAAACCCTTTTCTTAGGGTTTCATAATTCTCTTTGAAAAGATCTTTCACCTATTGTTTTTAGGTATATTCCTAAGTATTTCATTTTCTCTGAAGCTACTGTGAAGGGAATTGTGTCCTTGACTTGCTTCTCAACTTGGCTGTTATTGGAATATACAAAGGCTACTGATTTGTGGACTTTGATTTTATACCCTGAGACATTACTGTATTTCCTCTTCACTTCCAGGAGTTTTGTGGTTGAGTCTCTGGGGTTTTCAAGTATAAAATCATATTATCAGCAAAGAGGGAGAGTTTGACCTCCTCTGCCTTCATTTGGATGCCCTTTATATCCTTCTCTTACCTGATTGCTTTAGCTAGAACTTCTAGAATTATACTGAATAGTAGTGGTGATAGTGGACATCCTTGTCTGGTTCCAGTTCAAAGTGGAAAAGCTTTCAGTTTTACACCGTTCAGTATGATGTTAGCTGTGCGTTTGTCATAGATGGCTTCAATCAGCTTAATAAATGTGCTACCTATTCCTATTGTCTTTAGTGTTCTTGATAGAAAAGGATGCTGAATTTTGTCAAAGATCAGCCTTTTTTCATGTTTGTTGGCCATTCATCTGTCTTAAGAGAATGAGAGCTAACAATCCTATTTATCAGTTGGCAAGAGTCATGAACAGACGTGTGCATCTTTGGGGACCATTGTTCTGCCTAGCAGGAACCTAGACCTCCTGCTCTCTTGAAGTCCCTGTCATTTCTCATAGCCTCTTGTCACATCTCTGAATAATCCTGGGACTTGAAAGACATTATGAAATTACTGTTGTGAAGTGTCAGTGTTTGCCTATGTATCAGCATGCATGTCAGTTTGTTTGAGAGCAGGATATGATGAAGGTAAAATGCAGCATATTCACAGTACTTGAGCATGACTTTCTCATATGGACCTTCCCTGATAAACTCAGATTAAGTTTGTATTCCCCATTAAGTATAACACCCTGTACTTCTTCTGACTCTATTTGTATGTGTATATATTTCTGTGTAGATTAAGCCAAAGAAAGGGGTGAGAGCAGGCGAGGTGGTAAGGCAAATTTTATTCATTCAAAAACCATTTTTAAAGCAAGGCACAATGCTATGTTTTGAGGCTGTATCTCTGAATATATCCTCACACTGAACAAATAGTTTAAAATATGTAGCAAATGTTTTAAAATAGAACATGAAACAAGAATCAGCCTTTGGTTTTCCTATTGGCTACTCACTGAGAGCTTGCAGACCTGGAGGGGCCTGTCAGTCATAGCAAGGAGACACCAAGAATGAATGATGCTTGAACCACAGCACCTGAGGCCAGATGGAAAGATTACTAAGTCAACAGATGCTACCATAGAGTGGAAGTGCCAGTCAATAACTCAATTAGGATTATATACCCTGCAATTGATAGAGGACAGATATGGACATGGACCTTGTGTCCTTGCTGCCCCTTTGTCATGAAGATTTGCAAGCCACTTGGACTTAGACTAATCTTAGAACCAAGTAGAGGAGCACAGAGAAGTGAAAATCTTGAATTGTATTTAAACCTGAAATGGCTGAGAAAATTCATAAGTAACTGAACTTACCTGAAATCAGCTAAATTGAATTCTCTGCTTTCTGGTGGAAGAAATGTGACCTCTAAAGAATGATTCAGCTATTATAAAACAACAAAGTTACATTTTTTGGAATCCAGAATGAAGACTCTTAAAATTCATAGTAGCTACATACATTTGCTGTGCTGGTGGATTTGGTTGTTATTCTATCCAAATGTAGTCAGCTAAGATAACCAGCAGAGGTTTTCAATAGGAGAGAGGCAAAGTCAGGTCTGTTTTAGAAAAACAAACAGCAATTTGGAAGATGACTTGAAGGGTGTGGGTGGCAAAAGGACCAATAGAAGACTAGTCTTTCAAGGTGAGAGAGGAGAATGATCTGGGCTAAGATAATGACCACTAAAAAAGTGCAAACACCTCTGGGATAGGTGATACCAAAAGGTATTTCTAGGCACTTATTTTTTTCTATAGTTCAACTTGGGGAAAACACTCAGTTGCCTGCTTATCAACTGATAAACACTGAGGAGGGAAACAACATTTGTCATAAAAATGACTCATGTGGTTAGACCAGGAGGCACAAGCTTCATTGTGTCTCGGTGCCTAGAAGGGAACATAAGTGAGTGAAGTAGGCTAGGTAGAGGATGGCAAACTGAAGAATGCATGCCCTACCCAAACAGGACAATGACTTTGCAGCTCCAGTCTATGTAATCCAGAGCTAAAGATTTTTCTGAGATACTTTCCCTCATGTTAAATATTGACAACTATTTAAATATTTTCAGAAATACTGTAGGCCAGGCTCAGTGGCTCACAACTGTAATCCTAGCACTCCAGGAGAGTGAGGGAGGAGAATGGTTTGAGCTCAGGACATTGAGACTAGCCTGAGCGAGAGTGAGATCCTGTCTCTACTAAAGATAGAAAAATTAGCTGGGTATTGTGGCAGGTGCCTGTAGTCCCAGCTACTAGGAAGACTGAGGCAGTACAATTGCTTGAGCCCAAAAATTTGAGTTTTCTATGAACTGGGCTGATTCCATGGCACTCCAGCCTGGGCAATAGTGAGAGATTTTGTCTCAAAAAAAAAAATACTGTGTAGATATGAGAAAAGTGATAATTGTCTGTGGGCTCATTTGAACTATGGGTTGAGCCTTTGTAATCCCTGGTTTAGATTTATTAGGTTTTGAGAAACTGGTGAACAGAATGGGATGGATGGGTCTATCTATGTATGCATTTGTGTCTGTATATAGAAACTAACTCTGTATTCTAAGAAGTATTATAAGTATCACATCTTTGTAAATAGTAGGTTTTCAACAAAAAGATGCTCAATGAGTTTATTGAGTAATTGTTACTTGTCAGATACTGGTAGAAACTAGAAAACAGAATATAGTTGTAAATTATTTAAAATTTGTATTGACACATGCTATATTAAGACACATAGTACATAACATTAAAAAAAGTTTCTTCAAAGTGCTTACCAATCACCAAGTGTAGTTACTTATTCTCATTTTACATCTACCTTTCCTTTTAGCTGTTGGTGGTGATCACTCCACACATATTTCTGCTGTTCCTCACTAAAAGAGGAAACACTGATGTTCAGAGCAAGAGAAAATGACACCATGGTCTTAAACAACCAAAACTTGCTAAGCAAAAGTAGCAGCCAAACGTAGTAACTTGATGCCTATCATTGGCCAAGGCAATGACAGACATGAGGTTTCTCTTGGGATAAACTTTTCAGATTTCTCACTTTTTCTTAAAGGCTTTGTAGTCTCTCCTGGAACTCTAGCTTCATTAGTTTTCAGTTTAAAAGGTAATGGGAACTTACAGATGTCAGGTATATGTTTCCTCCTTGAGGTTGGATAACTTATGTGGAAGCTGGTAAAAAAAGTTTTTTCGGGTTCTATTGTAATAATGTAGTCACCGCCATATAGTCAGGGATTTGTTGTGGGTTGGGAATGGACAGGGAGGCATATGTCTTTCACTGTATATTTGGATATTTTATATGTAATGTGGACATTTAAAAAATATAATTTTTTGAGGATAGAACATTTAATACAAATATGCACGTGCGCACACACACACACACACACACACATTTATGCCAAGATTTAACAGGGCAAAGTCTGGAGTCAGTATCAGATGCTTCTGACCTAACTGTGACCCTGTTTGCAAAGCTCTTCTGCAAGTAAGGGATATTTTCAATTGTGTTATCGTCTCTTTCATCAAGAAAACATGGCGTAAATAAATATTAAGCATCTACTCAAAGAAATCACTGTAAAACCATTTTAAAATCTGGTTATTCCCTATCTTATCATATAGTTCTATACTTAAGAGTTGGAAGGAACCTTAGATTATTGATTCCACATACCCCTTATAAGGCAGATAACAATATTCTAATTTCATCAATGAGGCAACTGAAGCTCAAAGATATAGAATGAATTTCAAATGACTAAGATTCAGAAATAATTATTTTACAAATTTCAGGGTGATAGCCATTAAGGACTAGATGAAATATTTGTATTTCTTGAACTGTTGCCTTAAATTTATCACTTGGTACACTGAGTAACTAGAATTTATTATAATAGCAAAGTATAATAATTAACTTATCATATTTCTTATGTAAAAAACCTAAGTAGAGTGCAGTCTCAGATTCATTTGTCATGCCTTTGAGGACCTTGATCATAAATAAGCCCAGGCAACCATTAACCTCAGAGTTATGACCTGAATTGCATCTATAGACTTAAGAAGGCAGGAAAGAAGGCCTGGGCATTGAACCTTAGTGACCTAAGCCTATTAGGTAACAATTTTTATTTCCTCTGTATCCAACACTGAGCAGGAAAGCCAATACATAGGGAGAATGAATGTGGGATGTGTGGTTGTCGATAAATTTTTTAAATCCCACTGCTTACCACTTGAGTTTACCAAAAGATTGCTATGCGGCAAGTGGAAAGTTGATGTCATGTATAAGCAAGTTTCTAGAGGCAGGAATATGATGGCAAAGCCAGCGCTGTACTGAAGGGGATCTGGAGGCAGGCAGAAGCCAGGGAGACACTCAAGTGAATGGATCTTGAGGAGCTGAGTTGGCCAACAGTCAACACTGAAATCTATTCTTTGTCATTCCATAGGACTAAGTATATAGTTTAAGACCCCCCATATATATATATATGTATATATATTTTATTAAACCATAGCTGTGTACATTAATGCAGTCATGGGGTACAATGTGCTGGTTTTATATACCATTTGAAATATTTTCCTCAAACTGGCTAAAATAGCCTTCATGGTTTTTCCTTAGTTATTGTGTTAAGACATTTATATTCTACATTTAGAAAGTTTCACATGTACCCTTGTCAGATGCACCGTAGGCGTGATCCCACCAATCACCATCCCTCCACCCATATCTCTTCTCCCCTCCCTTCCCCACTCTCTTCCCTTTCCCCATATTCTTGGGCTATAATTGGGTTATAGCTTTCCTATGAAAGCTATAAGTTAGTTTCATAGTGGTGCTGAGTACATTGGTTACTTTTTCTTCCATTCTTGGGATACTTTGCTAAGAAGAATATTTTCCAGCTCCATCCATGTAAACATAAAGGAAGTAAAATCTCCATCTTTCTTTAAGGCTGCATAATATTCCATGGTGCACATATACCACAGTTTATTGTTCCATTTGTGGGTTGATGGGCACTTGGGTTTCTTCCATGACCTAGCAATTATGAATTGGGCTGCAATAAACATTCTGGTACAAATGTATTTGTTGTAGTGTGATGTTTGGTCTTCTGGCTATACACATAGAGAAATTGTAGGATCAAATGGCACATCAATTTTTAGTTCTCTAAGTGTTCTCCAAACATCTTTCCAAAAGGAGTGTATTAGTTTGCATTCCCACCAGCAGTGTAGAAGTGTTCTCTTTTCTCCACATCCACGCCAGTATCTCTGGTTTTGGAATTTTGTGATATGGGCTAATCTTACTAGAATTAGATGATATCTCAAAGTAGTTTTGATTTGCATTTCTCTGATGATTAAGGATGGTGAGCATTTTTTTCATATGTCTCTAGGCCATGCGCCTGTCTTCTTCAGAGAAGTTTCTCTTCAAGTCCCTTGCCCAACCTGAGATGGGATCACTTGTTCTTTCCTTGCTAATACATTTAAGTTCTCTGAGGATTCTGGTTATTAAGTCTTTGTCAGACACATAAACAGCAAATTTTCTCCCATTCTGAGGGCTGTCTGCTTGCTTTACTTACTGTGCTCTTGGCTGTGCAGAAGCTTTTTAGTTTGATCAGGTCCCAGTAGTGTATTTTTGATGTTGCTTCAATTGCCTGGGGTGTGTGTGTGTGGGGGTTATCTTCATAAAATATTCGCCCAGGCCGATTTCTTCAAGTGTTTTCCCTACATTTTCTTCTAGTATTTTTATACTTTCATGTCTTAAGTTTAAATCTTTAATCCAGTGAGAGTCTATCTTAGTTAATGGTGAAAGGTGTGGATCCAGTTTCAGTCTTCTGCAGGTCGCCAGCCAGTTCACCCAGCATCATTTGTTAAATAGGGAATCTTTTCCCCACTCCATGTTTTTAACTGGCTTGTCAAAGATCAGATAATGGTAAGTAGTTGGATTCATCTTTTGGTTCTCTATTCTGTTCCATACATCTACCTCTCTATTTTTGTGCCAGTACCATGTTGTTTTGATCACTATTGATTTATGCTATAGTCTGAGGTCTGGTAGCGTAATTCCTCCTGTTTTGTTTTTATTTCTGAGTAATGTCATGGCTATTCGAGGTTTTTTCTGATTCCATATAAAACGAAGCATTATTTATTTTGAGTTCTTTGAAGTATGACAGTGGAGCTCTAATAGGGATTGCATTAAAATTATATATTGCTTTGGCTAGGATGGACATATTAACAATGTTGGTTCATGGTATGTTTTTCCATTTGTTAACATTTTCAGTTCTTTCTTTTGTTAGAGTTTCACAGTTCTCTTTAAAGAGATCTTTCACATCCTTTGTTAGGTGAACTCCCAAATATTTCATCTTCTTTGGCACTACTGTGAACAGAATAGAGCTCTTGACTATTTTTTCAGCTTAACTGTTGTTGGTATATATAAAGGCTATCAATTTATGGGTGTTTATTTTGTAACCTGAGATGCTGCTGTATTCCTTGATCACTTCTGAGAGTTTTGTAGTAGAATCCCTGGTGTTTCCAGGTGTACAATGATATCATCTGTGAAAAGTGAAAGTTTGATCTCTTCTGACCCTATATGGATACCCTTGATTGCCTTTTCTTCCCTAATTGCGATGGCTAAAACTTCCATTACAATGTAGAAGAGCAGTGGAGACAATGAACGACCTTGTCTTGTTCCTGATCTGAGTGGAAATGATTTCAATTTAACTCCATTCAATATGATATTGGCTGTGGGTTTGCTATAGATGGCCTCTATCAGTTTACGAAATGTCCCTTCTATTCCAATTTTCTTAAGTGTTCTGATCATGAAGGGATGCTGGATATTATCAAAAGCTTTTTCTGCATCATTTGAGAGAATCATATGGTCTTTGTTTTTTAATTTGTTTATGTGATGAATTATATTTATAGATTTATGTATATTGAACCAGCCTTGGGACCCTGGGGTAAAACCCACTTGTCCATGTTGTATAATTTGTTTGATGTGTTGCTGGACTTTGTTTGCTAAGATCTTGTTGAATATTTTCACATAAATATTCATCAGTGATATTGGTCTATAATTTTCTTTTCTTGTTGGGTCTTTTCCTGGTTTGGGGATCAAGGTGATGTTTGCTTCATAGAATGTATTGGGTAGTATTCCTTCTTTTTCTATATTTTGGAAAAGGTTAAGTAATATAGGCACTAGTTCCTCTTTAAAGGTTTCTGGTAGAATTTTGATATGAAGCCATCTGGTCCCAGGGTTTTCTTTTTAGGGAGATTTTGTATAGTTGATGCTATTTCAGAACTTGATATAGGCCTGTTCAACATTTCCACTTCATTCTGGGTAAGTCTTGGAAGGTGTCGTCCTTCCAGGTATTGGTCAATTTCCTTTAGATTTTTATGTTTCTCATAATAAAGTTTCTTGTAATATTCATTAAGGCCTTTTTGAATTTCTGAGGGGTCTGTTATTTCATCTTTACCATTTCTGATTGATGAAATTAGAGATTTTACTCTTTTTTTCCTGGTTAGGTTGGGTAAAGATTTATCTATTTTATTGACCTTTTCAAAAGACCAACTTTTTGATTTATTGATCTGTTGTATAATCCTTTTGTTTTCAATTGCATTTAATTCTGCTCTAATTTTGGTTATTTCTTTTCTTCTGCTGAGTTTGGGATTGGAGTGTTCTTCCTTTTCCTTTGCTTGTGATGTCCCATAAAGTTTTAGGGGATAGTCATCTATCTTCCAGGCAAATGGAAAGCAGAAAAAAGCAGGTGTTGCAATTTTATTCACAGATATAATAGGCTGTAAACCAACAAAAGTGAGCAAGGATACGGATGGTCACTTTATATTTGTTAAGGGTAATACTCTTTATGATGATATTTCAATTACTAATATTTATGCACCCAACCAGAATGTGCCTCTGTTTATAAGAGACACTCTAACAGGCATGAGTAACTTGATTTCTTCCAGCTCCATAATAGTTGGAGATTTTAACACTCCTTTGGTAGTGTTGGATAAATCCTCCAATAAGAAGCTAAGCAAAGAAATTTTATAATTTAACTTAACCATTCAACATTTAGATTTAACAGACATCTACAGAACTTTTCACCCTAACAAAACTGAATACACATTTTTCTCATCATTCCATGGAACATATTCCAAAATCGATCATATCTTAGGTCATAAGTCTAACCTCAGTAAATTTAAAAGGATAGAAATTATTCCTTGCATTTTCTAAGACCATCATGGAATAAAAGTTGAACTCAGTAACAATAGGAATCTGCATACTCATACAAAAACATGGAAGCTAAATAACCTTATACTGAATGATATCTGGGTCAGAGATGAGATTAAGAAGGAAATTACCAGATTTTTGAAACAAAACAATAACAAAGACACGAATTATCAGAACCTCTGGGATACTGCAAAGGCAGTCCTAAGAGGGAAATTTATAGCACTGCAAGCCTTCTCCCCACCCCCAATATTTTTAATTGAGTTAAGTTTCTCAAGATTTGGTAAACATTTTTTCTTTTCACTTCTGAGCTTTCAATATTTTAAGTGCTATAGTTTGAATAGGAAGAAAATAGGTATAGTCTCTTGACATAGTCAGCTTAATTTATAAGCAACTTCTAATATACTTTTTTACAAATTGCTTCTGAACTTAATGACTTTTAATAATTCTTAGTGGAGAATATTGCCCTCTTTTTCCCTTCAAGTAGGAAACACACTATCCTATTGACATTATATAATTTTAATAAGAGAAATTATTATTCGGAGTGCCAGAACCTTAAAATTAAGAATGATTGTATTCTCACATGTACTTTCCCATTCTTATTGCATGTGCCTGCACATTTATATATTTGTAATCATAATTTCCAAATGTCTATCTGGTCATAATCATTTCAAAGACTAAGAAATACTTTTTAAGTTTAATAACTACCTCCATTTCCTACTCTCATTTAGTATTTTAAAATATATTTTTCTGTCCTCTGGTTTGGTTTTTGTTTAGTTTCAATCTGTGTAGAGGTTTTTTTTTTTTTTTTTTTTTGCCTGCTGGGTTTATGATGCTTAGCTCAAGTCATCTGAGACAACTTTTAGCTTTGCATTTTGATCAGGCTTCTTTTAAAGTGTTGTGTCACTGTAGCTGAATTTCAATGGCATCAATTTCAGTTACTAGATTGGAGATTTGTATTGGGGCATTTTAGAAATGCTGGTTTCCAGTTCGTTCCTGTTGGGAAAAAGCCAGATAACACAGCTTTGCTGTAATAGGTCTGCACAGACTGCAGCTGGCATGCCACGTGGGGCTGGAGAATTGTGAATTCAGTCATTTTTCTCTGTCCCTTTGATCGCCACAGACGCAGCTTGTCCCTAGGCGTTATCGGCAAATTTGGGATGGGAAGAAGGCAGGCCAAGAGTCAGGAAAGAGAGTTTCTGAGGCTTGTAGGATGAGGGAGAGCCTTAGGACTTAGGCCAGAGTCGTGGTCGAGATAGAGAAAAAGAAGCTAGTAGAGGAATGCTGTATATATGATGCAAATTTTCCAGATTTCTGGAAAACATGTAAACACTCATTTAAAGAAACGATGCTTTCCTCTTTATGTCACAGACACATTTTTGAATCTGATTAAAGCTATGTATTTACTTTCTCCCCCACTCCCACAAAAGGAAGATTGTTATAAATACAAAAAGTTTCATTTGATTCCTTACAAACCATCCATAAGACCCTTAGGGTAAAGAACCTTATTCTATAAGGAAGATCTGGTGGGCAAGAAGTGGTGTTCCAATTTTTCCCAGCACATTCCTCTTGCTTTTTTTTTTATTCTCTCATTGAGACCAATTTATGGTTTATTTAAATAAGATTGCCAATCTTTAATTGATGATGGAGGGCTTGGATCACAGTGACAGCCCCCAGATAGTGGAAAATCAGCAAGGATGAGTGTCTTGGTCCTAAAGCTGGTTTTCAATGATGTGTCTAATCTCATGTATAAAAGCCAACTCCTTTTTGTGTGATTGTTAACAAATTACTAAATGCAGGTCTTTGCTAAATAATTTACCTGTGCTTGTTCATGTCTGTATTGGTTTAAGATTCTGGGTTCAGATCCACATTCCTAGGTAAGATAATTCTCTTTCCAAGTTTCACTTTTCTTGTCTGCAAAATACAATGACTGTTCCTATGAGGATCAAATGGAATATTGCTTATAAAGCACATTGCACAATGACTGACACATACATATGTATTCAAGAATTGTAGTCATTATAATATTTATTATGATTTTAAGATTCTGCCTTACCCCTCAACGTTCATGGGCCAGGTAGGAAAATTGCTGCATATATACCAATGGATATGGGAATTTCTTTTTCTTTTTCTTTTTTTTTTTTGAAAAGTTAAAAATTCCTTAATTTTTTATTCCTGGTACCACTACCACAATTTATAGAGCAATATACCTGATGTAATTAAAAGAAAAAGAAAAAGGCAAAGCTACAACAGATAAAAGGCCTCAGAATGTACATCTAATTGACACTACATTGCATTAATCAATAGCTGCACTTTTTGCAAACTGTGGCTATGACAGTCCTGAACAAGAAGGGTTTCCTGTTTAAGCTGCAGTAACTTTTCTGACTATGGATCATCATTCCTTCTGTGGCAGATTTTTACAGTTCTTCTAATGCATTTGGGATGACCGTCTCAAAGTAACCTGCAGCTTTCCTGACAACTCCTTGCTCTCTCTCCTGCTAAGAACTGTAGCCCTTTTCTGTTGTTTTTAGAACCTTCTTCTACCATATCCACCACTTCCACCACCAGATCCATAACCACCACCATATGGACTGCTCGAGCTTCTTCCACCAAAACTGCCCCCTTTCATGGGTCCATAATTTGATTGCTGTTGTCCACTATAATTTCCCAAATCATTATAGTTCCCACCACCACCATAGTTACCTACAAAATTTCCTCCTTCATTGTAACCATCATATCCTCCTCCACCACCATATCTGCCACCTTGGTTTCCATATCCTGGTCCACCACCACCATAGCCCCTTCTACTACTGTAACCAGGACCACCGCCATAGTTCCCACTGTCACCTCCAAATCCATTGTATCCACCATCGCCTCCTCCATAACTACCTCTGCTGCCACCACCTCCACCACCATATCCTCCTCTTCCACCAAAGTTTCAGCCAAAATTACCTCCACCACCTCCAAAGTTTCCTCCCCGACCCATAAAGTTGCCAGATCCACCTCCATGACCTCTTTGTGATCCAGCAGACTGCATATCTTGTTTAGAAAGGGCCTTTTCACTTCACAATTATGCCCATTAATAGTGTGGTATTTCTGAACAACAATTTTATCAACAGTGTCATGATCATCAAAAGTTACAAAAGCAAATCCTCTCTTTTTTCCACTCTGTCTTCCATAACTTCTATGGTTTCAATCTTGCCATACTTTTCAAAGTAGTCTCTCAAATTATATTCTTCTTTATCTTCTTTAATACCACTAACAAAAATTTTCTTCACTGTGAGATGGGCACCAGGGATTACAGAATCCTCTCTAGAAACAGCTCTGTTTGGTTCCACAACACGCCCATCAACCTTGTGTGGTTGAGCACACATTGCTGCATCCACCTCTTCCACACAAGAGTAAGTCACAAAACCAAAGCCCCTGGAACGATTTGTTTGGGGATCTCTCATTACCACACAATCTGTGAGTGTGCCCCATTTCTCAAAATGTTCTCTTAAACTATCATCTGTAGTTTCAAAGCTCAGACCACCAATAAACAGTTTTCTCAACTGCTCTGGTTCCTTTGGATCATGGGCCTCCTCCCCCCGGCAGTGGCGGCAACGGCTGGAGTTGGGCTGGGGGCGATCAGGTGACGGTTTTACCTCCATTTTGAGACCGGACTCCTGGATATGGGCATTTCAAGCCTCTAAATAAAATTAGAAAGAAAGTATTATTATTCAATTCTTCTGATATCACCAAAGAAAATCACCTATTGATGTTACCCTTGTCTTTTGTTAACATTTATGAATTTTAATTTGATAATTTAATTTAGAGAATAAATGCATTCAGGCTCATATACATATTTCACTATTGTTATATGAAGTTACTAGGCTTTTCTAAGAAAGGGAATAGTTACCAAAGGCTCCATTTCATTAATTGTATGTTGCAGAAACTGTCTAGCAGGCTGATAATGTCCAGTGTTATCCTAAGGGGCAGGTAAATGTTCATTATCTAATGAAAATTATAGCTTCAGGAAATCTACTTGTGCATGTGTGAACAGTTTAATTCACTGTCAGTCTCTACAGAAACTGCTGCATATACAAAATTGAGGCAGGTTTATCCAACCAAGAGGTGAGTTTTTGTGTTGAGCTTACATTTAAAATGTGTTTATTCTGTGATCTGCAGGTCCCCTCATTCACCATCATAGCAGTTATCACACTGTTATTGCATAGTTCATTATCTTCTCTGCTGGTGAAGGCACAGGCTCTATCTTTCTCCCTACTTTATTTTCACATGTAGTACAATTCCTAGCATTTAGTATTTGATAAACTCTTATGGAAAGAATAATAGTCCAACACCAATGTATTAATTAACAGTATAACATAATGGATAAGAGCTTTAGACTTTGCAGTCAGTGAGGCTGGGGTTTATGTCCTAGATCACTTGATCATGAGCTATGACTACATTGTGCAGGCTATTTAACCTTCCTGTGCTTCATTTGCTTACCTTTAAAATGATTATTATGACAACTAATTCATAGGGTCATTGTAAATATTAAATACAATAATGTATGTAAAATGTTCAGCATCATGTATGGCCCATGATACATTGTCTGCGAATTATATCTGTAATAATAATTTTGATTATTATTAATCAAAATGTAGATTGTTGTTATTGTAGTTGACTATAATTTGTTGTCTGAGGGAGAAAAGGAAAATTCAAATACATGGTTTTGATTAAAATTCTTTTTAGACTGAAGATTGATGGAAAAATTTCACAGAGGATAATTTAGAGTCATCTGAGAAGACATTTAATAGGATTAAAGAAAATATTACTCTTGTGAATGGTATGGTAACCCCAGTTCTGAAGGTGTTAACTAAATATTGCCAAGGAAGTGCCTAATTTTGTACATAATATATTCATACTAATCACATGGCAGAACCTTCTCCATATGCTTTAGGGAAGACTCTTCTCTTTAATTCATTACACCTTTTGGTCAAAGAGCTATTTTTCATGTATAGCGGATGTGTCACTAAATTTTGATAGATAGAACTTGATTCCCCATAGAAATTTCTTTTCAAGTATAATACAATTTCAATTTTCAACATGTTCAGACTCTTTCTCTCTGTTTTTATTCACTAAGGTCATTTCTACTTTGTGGGGAGACACATTGTCTATAGTTTTGATTAAATTTAGATGCTCCTTTGTTTCTTCATTCAAAAACTTTTGGCTGGCATCCTTCAGTCTCCAGGCCCTGAGTCACTTCCTCATGGACCTTATGTAATGTTAAAGCTAGAAGTGACATCATCAGTCCAGAGGACAGCTTATGGGAGGTACTGGATGTTGCCATATGACTGATAGGTATTCTGCATTTTTCCTGTAGTCCCTTCCTCTGATTGGCCCCCAGTTTCTCTGTCTCTAAGAACTACTTTCTTGCCTGTCTCTGCCACCTGCAGATTTTATCCCTACCTAATAGTTTATAGTCAATTATTTCAGGTAGGAAATGCTACACTATTCTGATGGAAGGAAAAACCAGCCATATGTCTCTAGCAGGACACTGATGATTCATGTCAGCCTTGACAAACTGCTGGGTACAGGGTTGCTCCAAGCTGATTGGTATCAACATATGCAAAATTATACACATAGGAGGAACATAGAAAACAATTTGATTGAATTAGCTGTCATTTTACAGGTTATTATATTTCCAGTTAGAACTTAAGCAAGTTTTAGTAGGCAATGTTATGGAGATGAATGTAAAACTTACACACAAGTGTATAATATACACACAGTGTCCTCATGATGTGACCAATATCCAGTGACATCAGGTTTATATATTAGTTTATCTTTTTTTTAAACAAACAATTATATAAAACCTACCATGAATTGGACAGTGGACATACCAAGGATATAAAGATGAATAAGTTAAAGTTCTTATTATCAAAGAACTTAAAATCAAGATTTCAAAATATAATCTCATAAATAGTGTACATTTGAGTTTGCATGTTATTGTTATGTCCTATTGAGGAAATGGTGTTCTGTACATGAATATGTGGACTAAATGCCATTCTTTATCTCTCTTGGAAACATGTGTGTGCTTCAATAAGCATTCACATGAGGGAGTCCTCTCTGTGTCTTTAAGAGTTTAAAGAAGGGGGGTGCAAGATGGCTGACAGACGCCAGCCTCCGACAGAAGCTCCTGTCCAGAGGGAAAGATAATGTCTAGAAATTACCCAACAAAGTTGAAGACTGGGAGCTCAGCCAAGAGAGAAGAGTGATATCTGCAGGACACTTCTGCTGAGGCAAGTTGTGACTCTAAGAAAGTAATCTACAAGTACATAATACATCCCAAAAGAAAAGTGTCTATCCCTTCCCCCAAGACAGTTGTGTTTTTCTCCTTGTTTTCTCTTCCTCTGCTCCTGTAAGTTTTCTACAGGCGAGTGGTGAACTAAGAACCTATTATCTTACCCCATGTGTGAGAACTACAGGAAGTGGGGTCTACTCCCCTACAGGGACCCAGCTGAGATTCTGAACACTCTCTTGCCTGGCAGAAAAACTGAACAAACATTTTCACTGCTATTTTGAATTTCCAGTCCACCCTTCCCCCTTTGCCTGCAGAGACAGTGAGGGGAGGCCCAAGAGCAGCATCCCCACACCGCTGTGGGATTACACCTATGGTTCATCTTATAAGGGTACATGTGAATCTTTCTAAATGTAGACTATAAATGTCTCTATACAATAACTAAGAAAATGCCATGAAGGCTATGCTATCCAGTTTGATGAAAATATTTCAAATTGTATATAAAAACAGCACACCATACCCCACGACAGTATTAATGTACACAGCTATGATTTAATAAAAAAAAGTTTATAGACTCATGAAACTGGTAGGGTAGGTTGTGATTTTCAACCAAAGAAACTGTATTTTCTCCTATGCGGGAACCATTGCTCATCCACAGAATTTGTGGCTTGGCTACAGACAGAGGATTATCATATTTCCCATGGTTTTGGTAAAAATTGAGTCTTTATGTTTCTACCAGCACTTGCCTGCTTGAGCTCTGCTTACTGTTACATTCCTTTATAACAACTAAATAAGTGAGGTGAATGATATGTTAACCAGTTTGATGTAAACATTCTACATTGTATATAAAATCAGCACATTGTACCCAATAAATTTAGTAATATACACAGTTATGAATAAAAAAGAAATTGATGAACACAGTTTTGTTAGGAAATCTTGCCTATTGCTGGATATCACTCATGTTGCAGGCTTTAACTTCTGTTTGTTGTTTGTTGCTTGTTGCCAGGCTCCTGGAATATTTTGCCTTCTTTGCAGGATTCCTTTCTATGATCATTGCTGACTTCTTGCCCAGTGGTCTGCCACATCCCATATGCATGGTCTCAGGAACTTGGTTTTCCTTGGATTGAGCTGTCTTAGTGTCCAGTGTTCATCAGTTCTTAGCAGAGAACCCCCAGTTGTCATTCTGGCAGCACATACCTCAGCTACCCAATAGCTATGAATCTTTGGCACTGAATTTTTGTCAGATGGGCTCTAGGGCTCAGTCTCTCATCAGTGCACCCTACTCCACCCTACTCTCAAATAAAATGACTTGTATTTTACTGATGAAAAATCATCAACTAGTATATAAGGCATAAAAAAGAAACTAAATATCATTTATAACTCCAAAATTCATAGATATGTACTATTAACATTAACATTTTGTGTTACCATATATTGACATACATATACAGAATCCTATAAATTTTGCCTTCATACATATCAAATATAATCAGTCTCAACCACCTTTAATATTGCCACCACTCTTGTCTAGACCATCATGATTTCTTGATGGCGTATGTCAATAACTTCTTCTCTGGTTTACAGTCTATTCTTTACCTAAATATTCAGAATGATCCTTTAAAAATGTTCATCCCTTTTACTGCAGCTCCAAAGAAGATTAAATACCTGGTAATATATCTAACAATGGAAGTAAAGGATCTCTATAAAAAGAACTTTTAAACCCTGAAGAAAAATAGCAGAAGATGTTAACAAATGGAAGAACTTATCATGCTCCTGGCTGGAAAGAATCAACATTGTTAAAATGTCCATACTACCCAAAGCAAGCCACAGATTTAATGCAATCCCCATCAAAGCACCAATGTCATACTTTGAAGAACTTGAAAAAAATAGTACTTCATTTCATACATGAAAATCAGTACTTCATTTAGGAAAAACCCTGAATAACAAATACATTTTTTTTGTATACCTTGAAGTAACAAATACAGTACTTCATTTAGGAAAAACCCTGAATAACAAATACAATTTTTTTTTTGAGACAAAGTCTCACTTTCTTGTCCCAGTAGAGTGCTGTTGTGTCATAGCTCACATCAACCTCAAATTCTTGGGCTCCAGCAATTAGACTGCCTCAGCCTCCAAGAATGCTAGGATTACAGTTGTGAACCACCACACCTGGCACCAACACAATTTTTAGAAATAAAAACAAATCTTGAGTCAGAAGAAGTTACCAGACTTCAGGTTATACTACAAGTCTAAAGTGATTAAAATAGCAAGGGACTGGCACAAAAATAGAGATATAGATCTATGGAATAGAATAGAGAACCTAAGAGATGAACTCAGCCACATATCACCATCTGATCTCTGATGAACCAAATAAAAGCATGCACTGGGGAAAAGAATCCTTATTTAATAAATGGTGCTGAGAGAACTGGTTAGCCACATGTAGAACACTGGATGTGGACCTGCATCTCTCACCATTGACAAAAATTGACTCTTGCTGGATGAAAGATTTACATTTAACACAAAAAGACAATAAAAATTCTAGAAGACAATATGGAGGAATGCTTGACAATATTGGCCTGGGAAAAGAATTTATGAAGAAAACCTCCCTGGCAATTGCAGCAACACGAAAAACAAATAAATAGGATTTGATTAAGCTAAAAAGCTTCTGCACAGCTAAGTGTACCACAACCAATGTAAACAGACAGCCTTCAGAATGGCAGAAAAATTTTGCATGTTATGAATCTGACAATGGCCTGATAACTAAAATCTACAGAAAATTCAAATTAACCAACGAGAAAAAAAAAAAAAGACTCCATTTATAAGTGAACAGAAACTTCTCTGAAGATGACAGACAAATGGCCAACAAACACATGAAAAAATGCTCATAATCTTTAAGCATCAGAGAAATGCAAAACCACTCTAAGATATCATATAACTCATTGAGAGTAGCCCACATCACAAAGTCCCAAATATGTAGATGCTGGCGTGAATGTAGAGAGAAGGGAACACTTCTATACTGCTGGTGGGATTGCAAACAAATCAACCTTTATGGAAAGAAATATCGAGAATTCTCAAAGATCTTCTGTTTGATCCTGTAATCCCATTACTAGATATGTACCCCAAAGAACCAAAGTCATTTTACCACAAAGACATTTGCAACAGCATTTTTATGGCAGCTCAGTTAACAATTGCCAAGTCATGGAGGTGACCCAAATGCCCATCAACCCATGAATGGATTAACAAACTGATATATGTATACCATGGAGTACTATTCAGCCATAGGAGAAGATGGAGACTTTAAAACTTTTGTGTTTACCTAGTGGAAGTTGGAACACATTATTCTTGGTAAAGTATCACAAGAATTAAAAAAATGTAGTTTGCTTAATACTAACATAAACCAATATAGAAAGAACTACACACCTACATGAATGATAAAACACAAATATAGTCTAGCAAGGGAAGGAGCATGATTGGTGGGAGGAGGGATGGCAATCATTGGGATCTCACCTAATGTGAACAATATAAGGATGTTCAGCACCCCCACTAGATGAAGGACTCAATGACAACTTGAACTTTACCTTAGAAATGAAAACAATGTAACCTAAAAATTTGTACTATCATATTAATTTGAAAAAAAAATGTTTATCATGTCATGTCATTCCCCTACTCAAAAGTGGCCAATGACTTCCCAACACAATTCCAATAAGTCCATCCTCCTTTATAGTCTGTGAGGTCTACTTGGCTCCTGCCTCCTTCTATTATCTCATTATCATTCTCCTTTTCACTTCATTTTAGCCACACTGGCCTCTTTGCTGTTTCAGACAACCAAAGCATGATTCTGCTTAGGGGACTTCAGCTTGTTCCCTTTGTTAGGAATGCACTACTCATAGATATTTACATGATATACTCTTTTGCCTCATCAAATTATCTCTGTAAATGTCTCCCATTGTTTTATCTAAAATAGTACCCCTCCTGATACGCGTGTGCCCTTACTTAATTTTCCTTACTAGCACTTCTTATTGGACGACATACTACATATTTTTTTTTTGTTTATTGTCAGTCTCTTGTACTAGGCAATATTCTTCATAATGACAGGAACTTTGTTTATTGTTTAAATGGTAAACTGTCTGGAACACAGTAAGCTGCTTAGTAAACATCTGTTGAATAAAAAATTTGGAAAAAAAGTCATATTATACATGTCATTTAATAAATGACATTTTAAATTTAATGATATAGAGATGTACTTTATATCCATAAATGTTAAAATACAATGTCAATTTTATGTTTTCATCTTTGAAATATTCTTAATAGTGGTCAATCACTATCTTCCAAGGGGAGTGGTAACTTTGGCTGAGAAACAGTAAAAAGGTTTTGAAGCAATATCTTGCCATTAAACTGGACAGAAAATAAAGAAGAAGTATTGCTGTCATGTGTCAGACATACTTTTTTTTAAACTTCAGATTGATTTGAAGGTACAAAAACCAGGTCAATATTTGAATTTTTTAGGTTAAGTCCCTCTTGTAATTGTGTCCCACACTCAAAAGGTGTGCCATACACCCCTACATTGTGCCCATTAACTGGAAGCACCCTATGTCTCCTTTTCCCACTTCCTCATTCCTTCATGCCTTAACTTGTACTGAACTGAGTTTTTCTCCTATGTGGGCATGAAGTAGATCATTGACTGGCTTCATATTAGTGTTGAGTAGATTGGATATTTGCTTTTTCATTCTTGTGACACTTTACTAAGAAGAATGTGTTTCAACTCCATCCAGGTTAATACGAAAGATGCAAAGTTTCTTGTTTTATGGCTAACTAGTATTCCATGGTGTGCATGTACCACAATTTGTTAATACATTCATGAGTTAATGGTCATGTAGGTTGTTTCCATGTCTTGGCGATTGTAAACTGAAATGCAATAAACAATCTAGTGCAAATGTCTTTATGATAAAATGTTTTTTTTCTTCCGAGTAGATGCCTAGTAGTAGGATTGCAGCATCAAATGGGGATTCTAATTTGAGTTCTTTAGGGATTCTCCTTTAGGGATATTGTATACCTCTTTCCAAAGAGGCTGTATTAGTGTAAGTGTAAGTGTTCCCCTCTCTCCACATCCATGCGAACATCTGCAACTCTGGGATTTTGTGATGTGGACTAATCTTACTGGGGTAAGTATTATCTCAGTGGTTTTTATTTGCATTTCTCTGATGATTAGGGATAATAAGCATTTTTTTCATATGTTTGTTACCCATTCATCTGTCTTCCTCAGAGAAGTGTCTGTTCATGTCTCTTACCCATGGGATTGTTTGCTCTTTTTTTGTTGTTGATTAATTTGTGTTCTCTATAGAACCCAGTTATCAAACCTTTGTCAGATTCATAATATGGAAATATATTTTCCCATTTGGAAGGTCATCTTTTTGCTTTGATTGTGTGCCCATAGCTATGCAGTAGCTTTTCAGTTTAATTAAGTCCTATTTGTTTATTTTTGTTGTTGTTGCAATTGCTTATAAAGTCTTCTTCATAAAATATTTCCCCAGTATGACATCCTCTAGAGTTTTTTCTACACTTTCTTCTGGGACTTTTATTATTTCATGGCTTAAATTTAAGTATTATATCCATCTTGAATTAATTTTTGTAAGTGATAAAAGGTGTGGGTCCAATTTTAGTCTGATCCTCTAAACAGAATCTAAACAAAGATCCAAAGGACTTAAAATATGCCCCTAGAAAAAAATTGACTTAATAAACATAAACAGACCACAACTTCTCAAAGCTAAGGATATGTTTTTTTTTTCTTTGTGAACCCATGGAACATATTCCAAAATAGGTTATATCCTGGGATACAAATCAAACCTCAAAAATTTAAAAGAATTGAAATTATACCTTGTCAGACCCCAAGGCAATAAAGGTGGAACTCAACTCCAACAAAAATTTTTATCTCCACCACAAAGACATGGAAATTAAAAACGTTATGCTGAGGCCAGGTGCAATGGCTCAGCTAGCACTCTGGGAGGCCAAGATAGGTGGATTCCTTGAGCTCAGGAGTTCAAGACCAGCTTAGCAAGTGCCAGGCACTGTGGTAGGTACCTATAGTCCCAGCTACTGGGGAGGCTGAGTCAAGAAGATCTTTTGAGCCAAAGAGGTTGAGGTTTATGTGAACTATGACACTACAGTACTCAACTCCAGGGGAACTGAGTGAGACTCTGTCTCAAAACCAAGCAAACAACAACCAATAAACATTATGCTGAATGACAGTTGGGTCACAGAAGAGATGAAGGAAGAAATTGTTAAATTCCTCAAATATAACAACAATGAAGCTTAAGTTACCAAAACTTATGGGTTACTGCAAAAGTAGTCCTCAGAAGGAAATTTATTACATTAGATGCCTATATCTGAAAAACAAAAAGAGAGCACATTAACAACTCAATGAATCATCTTAAAAAATGGAAAAGGAAAAGCAATCTAATCCAAAACCTAACAGGGGGAAAGAAATAACTAAAATTAAATCAGAAACAAATCGATGTGAAAATAAAGGAATAATTCATAAAATTAATGAAGCAACATGTTGGTTGTTTGAAAAGATAAATAAAATCAATAAATTTTTGGCCTTATTAACTAGAGATAGAAAGGTAAAATCTCTAATAACCTCATTAGAAAATGAAAAAGTAGAAATAACAACAGATATCACAGAGATACAAGAGATTATCTCTGACTACTAGAAGTAACTCTTGAAAACGTGGAGGAAATGGAGCAAAAGCTGGAATCACCCCATCTCCCTGGACAGAGGTACTTTCTAAAAAGGAATTCCATGCAGGATTTGAGCAGTGAAATAAGTATGTACTATCTTAAAGAGATTCCTTTGAAAAGAAAAGTGTTCATTATGAGGAAAATGGTAGATACTATGTCAGATTTTAAAAAGTCATATTACTTTATAATCACACTTCTTGTAAATAAGAGATGACACTGAAAGTAAGAAAACACTTGACAGCTACTGTGAAGGCATATTGTCAGATTATGTTACAGTTGCCAATATTCCAGTCCTGAGTGACATGTTCATGTTATTTCACTTAATAATTTGATTTTTAAATATTTTTTATACCTTATAATTATTTTGAGATATTTTTATGACACGTGCCCTTGTGACTCCAGAAGATGGGTTGCATAGACTACATTATTTCCCTCTTGATGTCATATTTTAGAAGCCCAAGAAGTTCTGAGTCTTGAGCTTCTAAAATTTTATTCTCTCTTTGAATTTATGTGGGGACTCTGAAGAAAAGTTCTATATAACCAAAGTTATTGGTTAGGGAATCATCTTGTTGAACTCAATCCATTATAAAATGTAGCTTGCTCCAAAGTTTTAAAAGTTTTGCCCTAACAAAACCTTAAACATCTTTTTAGAGGCAGTATTGTCTTTAATGTGTTGTGTAATTTAATAGCCTTACAAATAGGCTTTTTAGCAGACCTAAATATACAATGTGTTTCAATAATATGTATACATACTTTCAAAACCAATATATATTTGTAAGGAAACTCATGATATTAACATGCTGCAGGACATAGTATAAGCAAGCAAATGTTGAGGCGGCACCTGCGGCTCAGTGAGTAGGGCGCCAGCCCCATATACCGAGGGTGGCGGGTTCAAACCCAGCCCCCGCCAAACTGCAACAACAAAAATAATGGCTGGGAATTGTGGCAGGTGCCTGTAGTCCCAGCTACTCAGGAGGCTGAGGCAAAATAATTACCTAAGCCCAGGAGTTGGAGGTTGCTGTGAGCTGTGATGCCACAGTACTCTAAGGGTGACAAAGTTTAAAAAAAAAGCAAGCAAATGTTTAATATCAGTTTTATCTTCTCTTTGAACATGACTTACACATACATATGATTTTCTCAACTTTACCTTGGTTATCATCCGTGGGAATAGAGATACAGATAATCCCTTCTGCTAATTGATGTCACCTTGAACTAGTTTAGTTTCCAAATTCATGTCTGCATACTTTTAATATCTTAGTAACCTTCCTCAGGACAATTTACCTTTTTCTTTTTCATTTCATTGTTGTTGATTCACTATAAAATAACTCCATATCCACTATAGAAATATTGGTTGGGAAAGCAGAGAATATTAACCCCAAAATGTACTTAAAACTGGATGTCTTCTCTGGAAAAGAAGTTAGAAATTATGGGTCATGTTATGTTCCAGAAAAATAGCCTAGATATCTGAGATTTTGATTACTTACTAGCATGGTAAGTGTTTATTTTTTCTATTTTTAATGAGAACTGTGTGATATTCATTTTGGAGAGTTTTGAAAATGTAGAAATTTTTCGAAAAAAGTGTAATAATTGCTGATAATCTCACACCTTAAAGAGAAATATTGATAGCATTTGGACTGTGTCCTGAGAGTTATTTCTTGGGAGTTGAGAACCTAGTGTATATATAGTTTGATATTTTTTTCATTTAACATTATATTATCATAAGTATTTTCTACATTATCAAAGATATTCTTAAAATAATATTTAAAGGATGCATAGTGTTTTATGTCAATGAAAGTAACATAATGTGGTTTTGGCCATTCTTCTGTCTTCTTGGGAAAATGTTATGTTCATTTCTCTTGCCCAGTCATCAATTGGGTTGTTTACACTTTTCCTGTTGCTCTGCTTGAGTTATCTGTAGATTTTGAATATTAGCCTTTTGTAGCATGTGAATATCTTCTCCCATTTTGAAGGTGACCAATTTGCTTTGTTTATTATGTCCTTACCTGGGAAACAGGTTTTAATCTTGATTGGTTGTCATTTGTTTATTTTTCATGATGGCCCAATTGACAACGGCATAAGATCTTTCCCTAGGCGTATATCCTTAAGAGATTTTCCCATGCTTTCTTCAAGAATTTTTATTGTTTTGTGTCTTAGATTTAAATTTTTATCCAGCCTTTTTTTGTGTGTCTGTTGGTTATTTTTCTGTCTTTTTGGGAAAAGGTTCTGCTCATGTCGCTTGCCCATTGATTGATGGTGTGCTCTTTAATTGTTGATTTGCTTGTGTTCTTTGATATTCTGGTCACTAGACCTTTGTTCAATTCATAACATATGAATATCTTTTCACATTCTGAAGGTTGTGTTTGCTTTGTTGATTGTGTCCTTAGGTGTTAAGAAGCTTTCTAATTTTATCAGGTCCCATTCATTTATTTTTGTTGTTGCTACAGTTGCTAATGGGGTCTTCTTCATGAATTATTTCCCAAGGATGATATTATTAAGAATTTTTCTCACATTGCTAGGTCTTTTTTTTCCATTTCATGTCTTAGATTTAAATCTTTTATATAGCATGAATTAATTTTTGTAAATGGTGAGAGGTCCAATTCCAGTTTCTGTCTTTTACATGTGGCTAACCAGGTGTTCCAGCACCACTTATTAAATAGGGATTTTTTCCCAACTACTGTGTGCTTGTTTGGTTTGTCAAAGATCAGAAGGTGGTGATATGAAGTTGGTTTAATCTCTAGGTTCTTGATTCTGTTCCATAGATCTATGTCTCTATGTTTTTGCCAGTACCATGCTGTTTTGATCACAATGATTTGTAATATAAATAAACTAAAGTCTGGTAATGTGATGCCTCCAGTTTTGTTTTTATTTCATAACATTGAGCTGGATAATTTTTTTTCTGGTTCCATATGAGTCAGAGGACTATTTTTTATGTTCTTCAAAGTATGATAATGGTGTTTTAATGGAAAATGACTTAAATCTGTAGATCACTTTCGGTACTGTGGATATTTTAGCAATACAGATTCTTGCCAGCCACAAGCATGGTGTGTTCTTCCATCTGTTAATGTCTTCTCCTATAGTTCTCTCTGTAGAAATCCTTCACATCTTTTGTTAAGTATATACCAAGGTATTTAATTTTCTTTGAAGCTACTGAGGGTGATATTTTGACTATGATTTAGTTCTCAGCTATACTGTTAGTGTATATGCGGACTACTGATTTGAGAACATTAATTTTATATTCCAAGATGTTAGTGCATTTCTTGATCACTTCCATGAGACTTGTGGTTGAGTCGCTGGATTCTTTTTTTTTTTTTTATT
>NW_003852505.1:929093-962881 GCF_000181295.1 Otolemur garnettii | reverse complement strand
TCTGGTCTGAGTTTCTGTATCCAATCAGCCAATCTGTGCCTCTTTAGAGGACAATTTAAGCCATTCACATTGATAGAAATTATTGATAAGCCTGGTAAAATTTTGAACATCAAGTTGCTTGAAAGTCCAGTAGACATTTTTAAACCTTTTGCCATTGTGGAAATTGGAATTTGATCAAACGTTTCTGGGTGGGTTTACTTTTGTGGTGGAGGATTGCACTGATCATTATGGAGGATAGGTTTGAGAATTTCCTGGAGAGCTGGTTTAGTTATAGAAAATTTCTTCGACATGTGAATGTCATTAAAGTATTTAATTTCTCCATCATAGATGAAACTCAGTTTCGCTGGATAGGGGTTCCTGGGTTGAAAGTTACTTTGTTTTAGGAGATTAAAAGTTGATGACCATCCTCTTCTAGCCTGAAAGGTTTCAGCTGAGAGATCTGCAGTCAGCCTAATACTTTCCCCCTTGTGGTTATGGTTTTCTTACACCTAACTGGTTTCAGAATTTTCTCTTTCATCTTAACTTTAGTGAAGTTAATTATGATGTGTCTGGGGGATGTCTTGTTCGGGTTGAGTTGTGCTGGGGTTCTGAAACTATCTGCTATATGAATTTCAGAATCTCTTGGCATGTCTGGAAAGTTCTCTTTCATAATTTCATGAAGAAGAGCCTCTGCCTTTTGTGAAGCAACTTCATCACCTTCAGGGATTCCTATAAGACAAATATTAGTTTTCTTCGAATTGTCCGAGAGTTCTCTGAGAGTGAGATCTGTTTTTGCTCTTCATTTCTTTTCATTTTTGCATTCCTGGGCTTCTTCAAAAGCTTTGTCTTCAGAGTCAGAGATCCTTTCTTCTGCCTGTTGCACTCTGTTATGGAGGGATTCCACTGTGTCTTTCAGATCCTTGAGGGCTGCAACCTCTTGTCTCGGTGTTTCAAAATCTTTGATCCTTATATCTTTGAAATCGTTGAGTTCTTGAGACATTTTTTGAATAATTTCTTTAGATATCTTTTGAATATTTCTTGAGAAATCTTTTGAATAATTTCTTGAACTCCTAATTTCTTCTTTTCTTCCATTCTGTTAATCTTATTTGCTATCCACATTCTGAACTCAATTTCTGACATCGCAGCCATTTGCTTGTGGATAGGGTCTTCAACTGTGTCTGCCCCATTTTCCCTTGGAGGAGTTAATCTACTCTGGTTATTCAAGTTGCCAGAGTTTTTCTGCTGATTCCACCCCATGCTGAGTTTACCTTGTTTGGAGGCCTTATCAGAACCATTCAGTTGGTGGCTTCTTTTGGTTGCCCAGAGAGACCGGCAGAGTGTGTCTGTTGTCTTCTCCCAGTTCTCGGGTTCTGGGACAATTGGGGTGCTGTGGAACAGTAGCAGCTGTATGGGAGTGTGTGTGGCTAGATTAGACCTCGTTCAGCCTGCCAGGGCAACTGGGGGGCAGGAGACCAGCAGCAGCCATATCAGTCCTAGTTCGGCCCCTCTGGGGCAACTGGTGGAACAGGGGAACTGTAGTAGCTAGATCAGTCCTCGTTCAGCACCCTGGAGCAGCCAGGGGGTGGAAGAGTGGCAGCGGTAGCGCAGGGTATGTAAGCAACCAGATCAGTCCTAATTCAGCCCTGCCAGAGTAGCTGGGGGGGGTGAGCAGAGGACTCCTTGACCATCGCCCATTGGATTCACACAGCACTAGTAAGCCGATCTCTGCCCTCCTAGCACGGGAGCCCAGAGTGGGGAACTCTCCTACCTCCATCCGTGGGACATATGTGGCTCTAGTAAACAGTTCTGGGCCCACCCAGAGTGGTAGACCCCTCCATCACCACCTGCAGGGTGCACATGGCTTTAGCAAGCAGTTCTAGGCCCACCCAACTTGGGTGGCTGGAGTGGGGAACTCCTCCCCTGGTCCCTGTGGGGTATGTGTGTCTCTAGCAAGCTGTTTTGGGTCCACCTGGAACAGAGGACTCCACCGCCACTGCCCATGGGATGCCTGCGGCACTAGCAAGCAATTCTGGGCCTGCCCAGACCCGGAGCCTGGGGCAGGGATCACCTCTGCCGCCCGTGAGGCGTGTGACTCTAGCAAGCAATTTTGTGCCTGCCCTGCTCCGTGAGGGCAAAGGGACCCACCCTGAAAATGGGTTAGTCTGGGAAGGTTAATACCTCCTTCCCACCTTGCACCCAGTCACTCATAATCCCCCAGGTCTGTGGCCCTATTCACTCCAGTAGGCCACTGCTCCCGGGGTTTATGACTGGCAAAATCAGTCAGGAATCTGAGTTCAGTAGGGGGGGCCTTGCATTTTTAAATTAGGCTTCTGTCCAGCTAGGTTTCTCTGCAAGTCCTTGCATTCAGTTCTGGGCAGCAGACAAATAGCAATTTACACTCAGGTGTCAATTCTAGCCTCTGCCCGGCCACTGCCTTTGTCTGAGGGGGATTACACCCTGAGGGCTGGTGCTTTACTTACAAAAGTTCTCTGCATTTTACCTGTGGCTGCTGTCCCAAACCTCTGTTTGCCCAGAGAGACGTGGCTGGAATGGCGTCAGTTTGCAGCTCAGGATGCTACTGTTGCTGTATTGGTGTCCTCTGAGCCGATCTTCTTCTCCTCACATTTGTGCCACAGTCAGCACAGAACAGCACCAGCCCTTTCCCCCTCCACTTCTCTCAAGGAGATGCCCAAGAATCTGGACTCTAAACCTTCAAACCTCAGATTGAATGGGATTGAACTCCTCGGAGTTCAATGTTGCAGGTGGGGAATATATACAGTTTTATATAGTTCAAACCTTCCCTCAACCATACACCTGGGGTGACCCTTAGTCCTTGGGTGGTCTGCCAGGTTTAAGGGGTCCAAATCAGTTGTCCCAGTCAGCACCCGATTCAGGTGGAAGAGTTCAAATGTCTCTGGGAGCTAGATAAGAGGGGTCTGCTTGCAGCTCAGATATAACTTGCTCCAGTGCTCGGTGAGGGTGAAAAGACCCACGCGGCAAATGGATTAGTCTGGGAAGGTTAATACCTCCTTCCTCACCTTGCACCCAGTCACTCATAATCCCCCAGGTCTGTGGCCCTATTCACTCCAGTAGGCCACTGCTCCCGGGGTTTACGACTGGCAAAATCAGCCAGAAATTTGAGTTCAGCAGGGGGGCCTTCCATTTTTTAAATTAGGCTTCTGTCCAGCTAGATCTCTCTGCAAGTCCTTGCATTCAGCTCTGGGCAGCAGACCAGTCCCTGGATTCTTCTAAGTATAATACCATATCATCAGCAAAGAGAAAAAGTTTGATCTTTTCTGTACTGATTTGGACACCCTTGGTACTCTGCTCTTGCATGATTTCACTGGGGAAGACTACCAGCACTATGTTGAATAGTAGTGGCAATAGTGGACATTCTTGACTGGTTCCAGTTCTAAGTGGAAATGCTTTCATTTTTACTCTATTCAGTATGACATTGACTGTGGGTTTGTCATAGGTAGTGTCTATCAATTTAGAAACATACCATCTATGCTTATTTTCTTAGGTGTTCTTGCCTGAAAAGATGCTGAATTTTGTCAAATTCATTTTCTGCATTGATTGAGATGATCATATGGTCTTTATTTTTGCTTTTATTAATGTGGTGAATTATGTTTAAGGATTTCTGTGTGTTGAACAAGCCTTGCATCCCTGGGACAAAGCCCACCTCATCATGATGCATATATATTTTAATGTGTAGCTATATTCTATTTGCTTGGATTTTATTTAGTATTTTCGTATCAATATTCTTTAATGATATTGGTCTGTAGTTTTCTTCTTTTGTTAGGTCTTTTCCAGCTTTTGTTTTCTGGGTAATATTTGCTTTGTGTAAGGAATTGGGAGGGTTCCTTCCTTCTGAGTGTTTAGAATAGGTTCAGCAATATAGGTATGAACTCCTCTTTGAAATTTTAGTAGAATTCTAATTCTAGTTAAACCATCTGATCTAGGCCCTTTTTTGGAAACCTTTTTTGGGGGGAGGGGCAGAGTCTTACTTTGTTGCCCTTAATAGAGTGTCATGGCTAAGATATGATCAATTTTAGAGAGTAATCCATGTGCTCATGAGAAAAATGTACAGTCAGTATTATTGGGATGGTATATTCTGTTAAGCCCATTCCATCCCAATAATACTAGAGTTGTGTTTAAATCCATCATTTCTTTGTTTAGTTTCTGTTTGGAGAAACTGTCCAGTTCTGTCAGTGAGGTATTGAAGTCCCAGGAATTATGGTGTTGTAAGATATTATATTATTCAGAAAGGTTAGGGTTTGTTCTATAAATATGGGAGTATTTATGTTGTATGTATAAATATTTTCAATTAAAATATCTTCTTGTTGCATCATTCTCTTGACCAGTATATGGTATCCATTTTTGTCTTTCTTTACTTTTGTTTCTTTAAAGTCAATTGTATCTGCAAATAGGATTGTGACTCCTGCTTTCTTCTGATTTCTATTTGCCTGAAATATTATTTTTCAATCCTTAGTCCTGACTCTTGTTTTTCCCTTGGAGGTTACATGTGTTTCCTGAAGACAGCATACACATGGCTTGTGCTTTTTTTTATACAGCTAGTTCGTGCCTCTTGAGTAGGGAATACAACACATTCACCTCTATTAAGATAATTGATAAATATGACAGAGTTCTCTTCAATTTGTCATATAGGAGTCTGTTGCCTAGTTTTATAATTTGAGCTATTGTGGAAGTTAGGCTTTGTCCTTTGCTTTCTGGGTATTTTTACTTTGCTGGTGGTCCATTTTGATGGTCTACGTATTAGGGGACTGAACACTTCCTGCAGTGCTACTCTTGTAGCTGATTTCCTTATTATTTGCTTGTCAGTAAAAGATTTTATTTCTCCATCAAATATGAAACTTAGTTAAGTGGGCTACAGAATCCTTGACTGGACATTCTTTTGGTTGAGGAGATTGAAGAGAGGTGACCATTCTCTTCTTACAAAGTTTCTGCTGAAAAGTCTGCAGTCACCTAATGTTTTTGCTTTATTAAGTAATCTGCTACTTACATGTGGCTGTTTGAAGAATTTTTTCTTTCATTTTATCTTTTGCAAGTTAATTTCAATGTGTGTAGGAGAGGCTTTATTTGAAATGAATTTTTCTGGAGTTCTGTAGCCACCTAGTATCTGTATGTCTTTGTCTCTGGCAATGCTTGGGAAATTTTCTATTATGATGTCTTGAAGTAGAGCTTCCATGCTTTGGGGACGCTCTTTTCCTTTAGAGATACCTATGATTTATATGTTTGTATGCTTTGTGTACTCCTATATCTCTCTAGGTGTTTGGTTGACTTTTGCTGTCTTCTTTCCTGCCTTTTTAAAAGATTGGGTAGGCTGAAAACTCTTGTCTTCATGTTCTGAGATTCTTTACTCTCCATATTCAAATCTATTTCAGAGACTGTCTACTATGTTTTGAAACTTATTTCTTGCCTCTTTCAATTCCTTAACTCCATTATTATTTGCTTCCTAATTATGCTCAGATCCTTGGTGAGTTTGTCTTTAATTTCATTGATCTCTTTAGACAGTTTTAAACAATTTTGTCTGCCTTCTCTTCAATTCCATGTTTGTTATTTGCCATCCATATTCTGTATTCCATTTCTGTCATTTCAACAAATTATTTATGGATGGTGTTTTCAATTGTAGTGCCATTGTAATCCCTTTGGGGAGTTGACCTGCTCTGAATTTTCATGTTGCTATCATTCTTTTGCTGATTTCTCCTTTTGTATATTTTCTACTTTTTTAAATTCTAGGCTAAAAGTTTGATATATCTGTAATTCATTGTTGAGAAATAATCTCATGTTGCTATCATTCTTTTGCTGATTTCTCCTTTTGTATATTTTCTACTTTTTTAAATTCTAGGCTAAAAGTTTGATATATCTGTAATTCATTGTTGAGAAATAATCTCATTGTTGGAAATAATCTCAAGGTAGGTGGAACCTGGAGGGTGTATCCTGGATTGACCAAGTGGTACACCTTTCTACAAACTACAGCATCAATTAACAGGCTGTAGGGCTTTTTGGATGCCCAGTCAAGTGTGCTGGTGTCTTCACTGGCTTCCCTGAAGACTAGTGTTTCCATGCCCCTTCTAGACTTGCCAATGTGACATGGCACCTCCTTGATCTACCACTTGCTCAGAAGGCATTAGTACTGGTTTGCTGCCAGATCCAGTGGGGTGGTATTACTTTCATAGGCCCTGTGGGTGAGGCTCTCCACATCTATTCTAGGACCTACTGAGGAAAAGAGCATAATTGTTGTTCTGATGCCTGCTCAGTAGAATATAGGGCTGTTGGGATGCCTAATTCAAGGGACTAATGTCAAGTTCAGAGGCTCTGGACTGTGAAGCTCACCCAATCTTTTATAAGACATTTCAAAGTGAAGTAGCCCTTTGCTGCATAGCTGGCCTGCTCAACAGGGGGCTGTTTGTATACTTACATAGGCAGGCTGATATCAATTTCAGGGCCTGTCAAATTATATGGCCATTTCTTGTTCCACTCACCCACTCAGCAGGGTTATATAAGGCCATTTGAATACTAAAACTTGTAGGCTAAAATGATATCCAAAAGTCTCTGAATGTGGAGCTCTCCATTCCCCTTCAACACTGACTGTTTAAATGAGCCACAGCTTTTTCTGTGTCCTTTCCTGCTCACAGCCTGCCACAGTTGCCTTTCAGGGCTACTTAGATAAGGGCAAAATCCCTGAGAAACAGCCTTCTTTTCTCTGAGCTAGGAGGTGATGGCTATGGGCAGGGCTTCATGCGAAGCTCCTAGACCAGGGGCAGTGTGCAAATGGCAAGCCAAATCATCCCAGAGGGTTGGGTCAAAATCAGCCAAGCCCAGCCAAGGTGCCAGCACACCTATAACAGATTTTTAAAAAATCTTAGATTCTTCCTATGTTTAGGGGAGGGGAATCTTTAGTTCCAGTCCATCTTTCAGTGTTTCCTAGCATGGGAGGTTGTCAGTAGGAAGAGGGGGTCACCTGAGGCTTCAGAGCCAGGCAGTGTAGAGACCTCCTTAGTTCTTGACAGATATAATGGAGAGGCAGGACCCTTTTCCCTTCACCTTTACTGGGCCCTGCCTGAGCCACAAGCAATCATTTCTGCTGGATTCCAGTGAGAGAGAAGCTGGCCTCTATAATAATTGCTTATGTAGTTGCTATGGGGGAAGGGTAGGTTCCAGACTCCCTTCACTGCTCCCACTCCTGCAGGGGCGAATGCATCCCAGCCAGGCTGTCTGAGCCAGGCTAGTGTTCTTGATATGCCAGAGCAGAGGGAAGCTGGTTCAGCAGGGGCTCTGTCTGGTTGTGAAGAAAGAGGGGGATGGGCTGTGGCTGCAAGCCTGCTGGAGCCTAAATTGATTTCTTTTCTATTGTCAAGAGGGAGCTTGATGATAGGAAATGCCTAGGTGCAGGAAATCTTGGCTTCTGGTCTCTGGCACTCTTCCTATGGGTGAGAATTCCTATGGTTTTCTGCTTATGGGGAGCCCCTGGGGTGGGGGGAGAGGTCCCCTTTACCCTTCTGTTTGCCTCCAGACTCTTTTCAATCTATTCAACTCTATCACTGTCCTCTTATCTCTGCCTATCTTCCTTTTTGTCTTCTTTATCCATTTAGTTCTTCTCAGCAGGGTCACTAAACACCTCTGTTGAACTCTCCTTGTGATCTACCCCTCCTCAATTTTAACTATTCCCGTTCACTTCAGTCTAATTTTCCTTCTTCCAACCAGGGCAGTCTGACAGTCAGCCATCTTGCCTGCTTCCCAGCAATCTTAAGTTTAATAATGATTTTTTAGATACAATGCCTAAAGCATAATCCACAGAAGAAAAAATTGGTAAGTTGGACTTCGTTAAAGTTAAAATCTTCTAATAGACTAAAGATGCTGTTTAAAAAGTAAAAGGATGAGGTATAATTGGGAGAAAAATCTTGGCTAAATCTTTATATATCTGAAATATATAAAGAATTCTTAAAGCTCAGCAATAAGAACCCAATTTTTAAAAATGGGCTAAAAGATATATATACATAGATATATAGATAGATAGATAGATAGATACCTCACCAAAGTATATATACAGATGGCAAATAGCATATGAAAAGATGCTTAGCATCATGTGTCATCCAGGAATTGTAAATTAAAACAAAAATTAGATGACACTGTCTACATAGCTATTAGAATAGCTAAAATCCAAACCACTAACAATACCAGATGCTAATGAGAATGTAGAGCAATGGAAACTCTCATTCATTGCTTATGTGAATACAAAATGGTACACCCACTTTAGAAGATAAATTGGTAGTTTTTCACCAAACCAAACATATTCTTACCATAGGATCTAGTAATTCTTCAAATGAGTTAAAAGCTCATGTTAACACAAAAACCTTCACATAGATGTTCATAGCAGCTTTATTCACAATTGTCAAAACTTGGAAACAACCAAGACTTTTTACAATAGGTGAGTGGATAAATTATGGTACTTCCCTAAAATGGACTGTTATTCAGCAATATAAAAGGAATGAGGGTTTATTTGCTGAGAAGACATGCAGCAACCCTAAAAGCACATTGCTAAGTGAAAGAAGACCATCTTAAAGGGCTATATGTATGATTCCAACTATATGACATTCCAGAAAAGGAAGAACTGTGGGGATGTTATAAAGATCAGTGGTGTCCATGGCTCTGGAAGGAGGAAGGGAGGGATTAATAAGTGGGAACACAGGGTATGTTTAGGTTAGTTTAACTACTCTGTATAATACTATAATAGTGGATATATGTCATTATACATTGATTGGTCCAAATTCATGAAATGTACAATACTAAGAGTGAATCCTAGTGTAATTATAGGTATTAGGGAAAATGGTATGTCAATTATTAGCTCATAAACTGTAACAAATGTAGCAGACTAATGTAAGATGTTAATAATGGTGAAACTGTATGGGGAGAGGAAGGGTTGAGAGGGTATATACGAACTCTTGGTACTTACCATTCAATTTTTCTTTATACATAAAATTGCTCTAAAAATAAATGCTATTAATTTTTTTGAATGTTGCTGAAAGATTAGACAACTGTGTCATTTTGAAGTTCTGCTTTTATTGTACATCCTGCAAATGGCAAATCACTTACATTAGTAATAGCTTTTATCGTATATATTAACATATGTTTGAAAAGTTCTCAACAACCAAGCTGTATATGCATTTTCTTAAAATATTCTGTGTATGCAAAGGTCATTTCTCAAGTTCTCTTGAAGTGTTTGAGGTGGTATGGTAATACAACCAGGGTTGAAATTCCCCACTCTTTTCTCTAGCCTTTGATGAAGCAAAAGAGGCAATCTCAGCCTTTTTGGAGGGTAGGTAATCAAAGGCATACATGGCCTAAGGACTTTGAGCTTTCTAAAGGGCACACATTTTCTAAGATGTAGCACTTGAGCTTTAATCAAAAAGCCATAAGTGCATATGCTGTTTCTTATTCTCCAGGGCTGAGTGGGCTTTTGGTGTTGAAATTACTTTGGCACTGTGAACAGCTGGGGAATTGCTATGTAGGGCTTTGTCTGTTGGCTAAAGTAGAGGAACAAGCGGGATCATAAAGAAAGTCTTTGATGGGTTAGTTTTGTTATGGGTCACCTTGAGTCCTGAAGATATTCCAACTGCTTGAAGTTGTGAATAACAGGTTCTTTCTTTTTTTACACTCCTACCTTTCTCAGACAGGGGGTAGTGAAAAAAGAATTCCTTGATTTGGTACCACTTCGTCTTTCAAAATTGTGTTTATAACAACCTGTAGAAATGATGAAAAAACCTCAGTAATGTAGAAGTGAGAGAGAAAGATAAGTTTTTATTGTTTTCTTCATTACCCCTCACAGGCAAAGTGAAGGCAGCAGTCCTAGGATAACTGTACTCTGCTGTTAAAAAATTGCTCCTAATTTTTGGTGTATGTTTTATCTATATTTGTTTTTACTTTTCAGATATGTGAGGCATATGGAAAAGCTAATTAATAGAACTATTAGCTTACAATTGATACATTACCAACAAAAGGTAAAGATAATGTTATGAGGTCTCTAAATCAAGGATTCAGGCCAGCGTGGTGTCTCATTCCTGTAATCCTAATACTTGGGGACCTGACATGGGTGGATTGCTTCAGCTTAGAAGTTTGATACCGGCCTGAGCAAGAGTAAGACCCTATTTCTACTAAAAATCAGAAAATTAGCTGGGTATTGTGGTGCATGCCTGTAGTTCCAGTTACTCAAAAAATTGAGGCAAGAGGATTGCTTGAGCTGAAGAATTCGAGGTTGCTGTGAGCTATGATGCCATATCACTCTAGCCTGGGGCAACAGAGTGAGACTCTATCTCAAAAACAAATACATACATACATAAATACTTAAATATATATATATATACACACACACACATATATATATATACACACACACACACACACACATAAATCAAAGATTCAAGTAGAGTGGGCCTAGAATCAGTTCAATTTACCAAATTTGCAAACATAATATTGAGCATCTACTAGATGTTTACTTTTGGAGATGATCACTCTGTGCTACCTGATCTAGCTCTAGTGGTCATTTTGATTTGAAATTCTGAGTTAGTATAATCAGTTTCCTGGCAAGCATCTATAACGCACCCTAGGCAAAATGGTGATATAGGTAGTTTGTTTTTATGTCACTTCTCCTAGTGGCTTCCCATACCGTGTTTCTGCTGCCTCCTATTGGTCTGATAGCTGATTCTCTTTCTCTGATTCTACCAGATTCAAGGATGCTGAGTTGAGGTGTGCTCTAGTAGTATTTTTCCTTTCATATGCACAAGAATTTGTTACCACCATGTTTCCTGACCCCCTTGAAACACACAGACTTGGTTCTCATATTCTCAAGACCAGACTCTGTACCTTCTTAAAGTGGTAATTGCCTAATTTGAGAAGTTAACATGTAATAATCGTTTAATAGTAGCATCCTGAATTATAAAAATGGGGGACCACCTCTCCCTTCCCTAGTAGTGTATATTCACTTAACCAATGACTTTCTAGAGAATATTTCTTTTCCTATTTCATTCTTTTTTTCTCTTTCTGAATCTACGGGGTAACTCTGATGCTAGGAGTTTGGAGCAGGAAAGAAGGGAAAGTGGTTAGCATCATGACAAACCTATGAAGGAGAGATTTTGAAAATAGCAGGGATTTTGGGATGGCCCCTATCATTATCATGTGAAGTTGGACCAATTCTTCCAACATTTGAATCTATTTTCTAGACTGTGTCCAAGAAGAAGTTAATGAAGTGATAAATTTGGGGTGAGAGTGACATTGGTAGCTGATAGTTCAATTGCCTAATCTCAATAAATATTACATGGACAATCAAATAATTAAAGGAAGACTACATAAAAGTATAAAATTTGGGCTAGAAGACATGCTTAAGTGTCATTACTCTCTGTTATGGATTGAATTAGTTATGCCTCCACCAATTCATAAGTTTTAGCCTTCGATGTGGTGGTATTTGGAAATGGAGCCTTTGGAAAGGTAATTACGGTTAAAAGAAGTTTATAAAGGTGGATGTCTAACCTGATGAGATTGGTGTTTTGCCACAACAAATAAGTAAGTGAGGTGATGGTTATGTTAACTAGTTTGATGTAAGCATTCCACAATTTATATCAAATCAGCAATCAGCACATCGTACCCCATAAATGCATTAACATACACAGTTATGATTTTATAAAAACAAAAAGAAGTGGCTTGAGAGAATTCTCTCTCTCTCTGTCTTTTTTTTCTTTTTTCAGTTTCTGGCCAGGGCTGGGTTTGAACCCACCACCTATGGTATATGGGGCCAGCCCTACTCCTTTGAGCCACAGGTGCCACCCTCTCTCTCTGTTTTCTCAGACACACAGAGTGGGGCCATGTGAGGACTCACCGAGAAGGTAGCTATCTACAAGCCAGAAAGAGAGTGCTTTTTACGAGAACGAAATTTGCTGACACCTTAATCATGAACTTCCAAACCATGAGAAAATAAATTTATGTTGTTTAAGGCATCCAGATTGTAGGATTTTGTTATGGTATCCTGAGAAGACTACATTTCCAAGTCACATTTCATACTATGAAACACTTGTAGATTATTCAACTGCTTAGGGAAGTGTCTTCAGTATTTTCTGGAGTTCAACAAGTATTCGTTGTATTACTCTAGGATACTAGGCTTTGATAGCTGTCTAGAATTAGTAAAATTCTCATTCTTTTGGCTCTATCAGACATCAAAACCTCACATAGAAATAATTGACTTAGGCAAACTAAATCAGAGGTCCATGCATTGGCTAGGTCTCTCTGTGGGACATATGACTGAATGTGACAAAAATCGTTATTCATTGCAGAAGGTGTGAAAAGTACCACAGAATTCTGATGGCAATAGTTATCTAGGCTTTGAAGAATTAATTTTAGAATGTGGAGATTCTTTTAATGGATACTATTCCTCTAGGTGATTGATAGGTCTTACTAAAGTTGGCCAATAGCCTGAGAAAGATGGTATAAGGTAGGGAAGAAGAGTTCCTCAGTCAGGTTTAACTGTGTCATGTCATGCTTTCATACGGTAGAACAATGCTAACAATTTTGAAAGGTCATCAAAAATCATACATTATTTAATTGGGATGGAAATAGTTTTATTTCAAGCAAATATTTACAGATATGACAGCTTTTGGTAACAACATATTCCTCAGGACTTCAATTTATAAAACAGATATAAATGAGACAGCGTTAAAGAAAGTAGAAGTGGAATACTTGAGCAGCAGTGATTTTTGATAACCAGAACTAACTTTGAAAAGCATTGCTTCATAAAGTATGTTGCTGTTTATAATATTTCATTATGTGGGAAAATATTGGGTTCTTACATTAAAATAGGTTGTAATAGGAACTAAAGCTATTGCCACAATGTCACTAAGGTATATATAACAGTATTAAATGCAGGCAAGTTATAACCAGGAAAAGGAAGGAGAGATGCTAAAGATACTTGAAATATAAGGCTTTCAGGCTTACCCACATCACATAATGCTTCAGGAAATAAGAACCAAAGAGTTATGGCTTTCCCTTCCTACCCATGCTAGTTTTTGGTAGAATTTTTTGCCCCTATCATTGAAAGCCTGCTGAAGAAAGAATACCAAACATTCCAGTTTGTAGATATACCCTTTGCTGGCAAGCAGATAGGTGGTATGTGAGAGATTGATGGTATCAGTGAAATGGACCATATCCAAGCCCTATTATAAATAATACTTAAAGTATTATTATATGAGTATTCAAAGGTTGACAGTTAAGCAATATTCCCTTTTACTTTCCCCCTAACTTCTAATAAGAACTAGGACTCTTTAGCCACTCCTAATATAAATGATAATTAGTCATATTTAGAAGGTCCATGGTTTGATTTACTCTTATCTAATTTTATTAATTAACTTGTTAATTTAGTTTTTCTGGCTGGATTTTCAGAGGTGGTAGATAAATGAGCCAAAGTGCAACCCATTGTGTCATCAATTCCCTCTAACATGAAGGTAGAGTTAACTTTTTCTGGGGGAAACTGACTGATACAGAAAATTTCAGTGTAAACTGTATGGTTTCATCAATCCCCTGGCCCATATAAAATTCTATTCTGAATCTTTATACTGAGATAAAAATGGGCAGACTTACAGAAAATTCTGACAAATCATATTGTTTCCACTCTAATAAATGGACATATTTGACTCTCAAATGTTTTTTCTGCCTACTAAAGTCTTCAAAGAAATGTGAATACCTCTAAGAGATAAATAGCAGAATTTGTTAATTTGATATCTTCAGGGAAACAATGATAGCCAGCTGAGATTAAGGGCCAGGTGAAGTAAGGTACAGAATTGGCACCTGGGTAGAAAATTGGGAGCTTGATAGTGGAAATGAGGGGATAGCCCTATTTTTCTATCCACCTTGCTGGAAAATGCAGAGTAAGGAATAAGAAGGAATTCCTGACTTGTTGGCTGTAAGATTATAGAAGGCACAAATTTAGCTTGCACTGAATTCATTTTCTAAATTGTTGAATTATTTAGTTTAGAAACTCATTCTTTGCCATATCAAAGATTTAAGGACTAGTTTGAACAGTCCTTTGAGGACAAGAGAATGATCATTTATTTTTTACTATGAGCAGATGATCCTACTATGTGCTTTATATTTATTGTTCTCATTAAATATTTATGGATACCCTCCTAGGTAATTATTATTTTCCCTAGTTTATGCATGTAAAATACTACGTTCATTTATTCTATGAGGCTAGCTGCAAACTTGTCAGTTTGAAAAAGTCTAAGCCAGCTTCTCATTAGTATTTTGTGTATAGAATCATTTCTGTAAATGATGTAATGTAAATGTAATTTGCATTGTGTAATTTAATATTTAAATAGTTTGGGAAGTTTCTTCTAGTATGGGAATTTTTGGCAATAGTTCACTGCTTTAGCAGTGAACACATTTCAGTTCATAATCAGCAGTCTTGGGTACCACTTGGGTCCTTTATTCCTCTGTTATTGCCAAGCCTAGAATTAACTTTATGAAGGTTATTTACATAGGCATTTAGACTCTCCATGGCAAGGTGAAAATAATTATTTCTTCACATAATTAATTGTAAAGACAAAGTATGTCTTTTCCTTCAAATTACTAAACTCATGTAATCAAATATGTGCATGCACATGTGTGTACACACACACACACTTTCTTCCCAATAGACATGTTCATCTCCATAGAACATGTATTTTGTGAACTTTAGCATATTCCTTCACTTCAATAAAAAAAAATAATAAATCCACAGGAAAGAGTTACTTTTTCTTTTTTATTCACTGTTGGTGTGAATCCAGTTTGTTATTAAATTGAGTTGTTATATTTTCTTTTCCTCACTTGAATACTTAAATGCCCTTCCAGAAAAAAACAGTAATTCAATGAGATATTAAAGAGAATTAGTGATTGTTATGACTGGTTATTGTAGCTAGCTTATAACAAATTTCAACTTTAATCATTGTGAGGTTAAATAGATAGCTAAAGTAAAAGTTTCTTATCCAGCATGGGAAGGAAGCTCACAAAAATAATGAAACTCTAAAAGGAACCTGTTACATTTCAGAGTGAAACATGGGAGAGAGAGGCAATACAATGTAGTGGAAAGTATATCATACTGTAAGTGTGAAGACAAACAGGACAATCCCTGTTGCTAAGTGTCTTTGGTTTGGTTTCTTTATCTTTAAAAGAGAGATCTGAGTTATCAGATTTCTGTGGGTTCCCATAACTCTAAAATTTCAAAATATGCATGAAATAGAAGTTCTTCTAAGTGGCAAACTTGGAAATTCTTAGATCAAGATGAGGCTGATACATGTGTTTACTCATTCAAATTATTATCACCAATTCTCTCTATTCATACCTAAATACCAACCTATGTTGATAATTCTTTAGGAGATGGACAACATTACTTGAAATTGAGTATTATTTTTTTCCAGTAAAATGTTCTATGTCTTTGAAATTCAGAGACTATCTTTGGCTACCTCAGAGAGTTATTTAACATTAGCATCATTAGGAAACTTTGCCTCATTAAAGGAATTGTGTAAAAAAATGGGAGAGCTAGATGACAGCCAGGTGGAGAGAAAGGTATAGAGAGTGTACGTGTCTCATGATATTTGGCATTGTTAGTACTGAAGGCTTTGTCACGCTGTAGGTCCCAACCATTTGGAATTGGTTAATGAGAACAGTTAATGACTATAGAATCATATTTCCAGAAATAGATTTGAACTCCCCTATATTTCCCACGCCTTTTGCAATTAGGCAAGGTGGTGAAACTAATTGTGGTATATAGGCTTTAATGGAATCTTGGTGGTAAATTCATCCCTTCCAAAGGCACAATCACTGATGTAAAATAACTTTTAAGGCTGGAGAGCTAATGGATTATTCTCCCCTTCCCCACTATGAGAGGTTAAAGGGAAAAGGATCTGATTATCTCTCAACATATTTTCATACTTTAAATTTAACAAAAATATACTTTCTAATTTTTTAACCTCAGCTGTTTGAATCCAAATATATTTTTTATTCTAAGGAATTTTGTTTTTTCCATTGACACATTTGTAGTGTTATACATTTTTATAGACTTATAACACTTGCTGAATTATGAAAAAGATTGCTCTTAACAGCTTTAAGAAAACTTCACCTTGTTTATCCTTCCTAGTAAGTCTGAATCAGCCAATTATTGAATTGGTTGTTACATTTCAAAAAGAAAGACAATGCAGATAGTCGTTAGAAGGCATCTTGGTATATTTTTAAGCTGTGTTTGGGCATTGCTCCAGCTCTGTCAATTGTTTAAAACCTTTTCTTAGTACTAACTCATTAGTAGAAAGCATCATTCTCAGTGAAACCCAGATATATGGCAGAAAATATACAAATTTTGGAAAAGGGAAGTAATGACATGGGAGGGGGGAAAAGTGTAATGTAACCATGGTTGAATCAGGCACTATCAATAATTTTATTTCTATTGGGTCTACTCTTAGAGAAATTCATAGCTCAGTATATCTGTTAAACCATATCTTCCCAGAGTCTAATATAAGAAACAGAACAAAAGAAAGGAATAAGAAATGAATAAAGGGGAGGTAGTTGTGAAAAAAAAAAAGCAGTTTGGAAATAAACATGACAGGAGCTCAAAGGCAATTTCTAGCCTATTCTGGTGAGAAGCCTGCCCTTGGATAACACGGTCTGCTACTGCCTAGATATTACCCTAAACAATGACATTGTATTGTCACTCTGCCTAAGAACACAAACAGGTCATCTGACAGGAAACAACCCAGGTGGGATATGTCTGTTTTCTTTTTCACTAGACATTGAAAAATAATAAAAGGTTGTTACTTTATATAATAACTTTGGTAGCCTTTCAAAATCTTTTTTACACAGATGTGCTATCACATACTGTTTACAAAATAATATCATGGTTAAGCAGGGAAAAGGTAGGTTTCTCATGAGAGTTTTCTCTAGGAATATAGGGCTGTATTTTCTGGTTAAAAAGTTATCCATCAATTTTTCAGTCATCATAATTGTTCTTTTAAAATCTTGAATCCTGTTTTGATTTATTAGTAAAGTCTAAGACTGCCAGAGCATCTCAATCTCTCTTTTGCTACATCAATAATTTTCTAAGGTGTTTGTTATTGAAAAACTTCAGAAGAATAATATGATTTATGAAATATACAAAAAAATTGCCCTTTAAAAAATCTTTATCTAGATATGACCTTAAAAATGATTAGGTAATTAATTTATTTATCAAACATGTATTGATTGTCCATTATGTACCAGGGACTACATTAATTTCATCTACCTCAAACTGTCTCCTGCTTGAAATAAACAAATACATTTAAGCCTAAATGAGTTTATTTTTTAGTCTTCCAAAAATAGCTTTTATTTCTCTATTTTACCCTAAGATATGCTACTGGGCCTACTCCATCTGCCCCTAGCCCTGACAGTAGGCCAAAGAACTATACTGTCCATGGTAAGATCTTAAATATGTATCTTTGGCTGGGATCTCATCTGTTTCTTACCTCATCAGGACTGAGTGAACTTGAAATTTTGCTATATATACTGTAGGAATGTGTGTGATATATCATTTCCTGTAGAAATGCACTATGCCCAGGAAGATTTTAATAACTATTAATAAATACAACTTGATGCAAAAATATTGCCAGATCACATGGCAGTCTTCACACATTAATTTCAAATGGTCAGACTAGCTCCTATTGCAGAGACCAATGGACTAGCATTTGAGGAAGACAGGAACCATTTTAGGTCTTATATGAAGGAAGAATCAGTTTGGAATTGTAGATAGAACAGATGCCATAAATTAAGTTGGCTTATATTATCAAGCAGTATGAGAAATCCAGATGACACAGTCAAAATCAAGAGGTGTAGATTCCTAAGTTCATAAGAAGGTTATACAGAAGCCCCAAACCAAATAAGGTAAACTACTGTCTTAATCCTGGACTCACAGTTGGAGACTGGGTGAGACCAGTAAAGAAACTTGATTAGGATAGATGTTGTGACTAGATTTGGCAAAAGGTTACAACTAATCTAGGGAGCCAGGAATGAGAACACAAAATCAATCGGGCCCCAACCTTTATTTAGATAGTTGACATTTTTAGATCATTGATTTAGATTATTGATAATGATTGTTTAGTTTGTCTATTGAATTTGGCTTTATGAAGCCCTTTTCCATTGGCTTTTTTAATTTGTGATTTATGAATATCATATAATAAGCAGAATAATTACTATTTATTCTAGTTTACAGGTAAAGAAAAGGATGCAGAGAGATTAACAGACTTGACTCAGATCACACCACTAAGAAGTGATATAATTCCCATTTATAAAGTTCCACTAGCCTGGCAATCCATCCATTTACTTCCCCAATTCTCATAATAGTCCTGTGAGGTAGATAAGTATGACATATATTTTAGGTGAGGAAATATGGGTTTGGAGGTTTGGGATAACTTACCCAAGTTATCCTTCCCACATGGTTAAGTAACAAGGGTAGCTGTTGAGCTCAATCTGTCTGCCTCCAGAGCTTGTGTTCTTAACCTCTAGGGTGTGTTACTTCTTGTTTTCGTTACCATTGTTGTTTTAACACACTGACTTTCACACTAAAAAATTATTTTTGCCCTTGGGTCTACAGTGTTTTATTACGAAAATAGAATTAAAACTTTGAGATCAAAATGATTGTTTCTAATTTTAATGAAAAAGTTGTTAAGAATTGTTTTCTGTGCATGAGTTATATGAAACTCATGCAATTCTAGGATCAACTTTTATACTTTACACCACGTGAGTTATATGTGGCTCATGACATACTTATTGAATTTATTTCTGGGAATTGAGTCTTTTGTCATTCTCAAATATTTAGTTGTCTGGAGTGGACTTGGGTGGTCCTAGATGATGACCTATGATTAATACTCCCTAAGTATGTGCAGCAATGTCATGTCCCTACATACTATTATACAGATTTCTTTCAAAGAGTGGCCAGGGAAATGTACAATCAAAAGTTATGGTAACCAGAGAACACATTCCAGCACATGTGGTGCACTTGGTTGGCTAGCAAAAACAGTGCAACAGAAGGTAGGAGAGATGTGCTGATTCACAGCAAAAATAATGAGCAGCTGTTTCACAGTGTGCAGATATACTATGGACTTTCCTACCTATCTACAAGTTTTGTATGCTTCATGAGGCCTCAGACTCAAAACTAGTATGAGTTAAATACAACTCACATGGCAGTTAATGTGTTAGTAACCTGTTTCCAAGATAATTTTATATTTTAATTTATTAAAATTCCCAGCATTGTGAGGCCCTTTAAATTCAGTAGTAGCTGGGCTGAATTGCCAGGCTAGTGGAATCAATTCACAGATGTATTTCCTTCATAGTCTCCATGCAGGGAGGCAGGTATCACATTTTGTATGAAGTTATAGATCTCCATAACTCTCAAAATATGCATATTTTGCCTCTGGGATGGTTTTCAGAAGATGTATATGGGACTAGGACTTTCTTAGGATGAGGCAGAGTAGAAGAGCATGTTATGTTTTGAATTTCTTCATGGCATGCTTGGGGAGCTGAAATCCAGTTAATAGCAAGTCATTCTTTTTGATTTTGAAGATGGTATAATGGAAGGAATACAGAACTTTAATGAAGGACAGAAAGAGAAGAAACGATAAACATTCCCTAATTCAAATTTTTGTTTGGGACAACACTTCATGGGAATCATTTGGTTTTCAGTATCTCTTATGGGATATATGAAGAGTGAAGGGATGAAAAAAAAAAAACAAAACAAGATTTTATAGCATTGACATGACTCACAAAACATGTGGCTCTAAATAATGAGACCCTTTATCTTGGAGACGAATCTAAAGGGCATGGGAGAAACCCACATATAACTCATTTAAAAAAATTAAAGCTGTATAATTTCCTTTCTGAGGCTGTAATCTTTTGGTCTTTTTCAGATGTTGTGCCAAGAAATAAAAGCTGAGGAGTTGGTAGAAATAGCATCAATTAATTAGTGAACTTCTTGATGGTGTATTTGCCATTAGCCCTCTGCTTTTTTGGCTGTTCTGGGGCCAAGAACACTAGGAAACTTTATACTATTTTTAAAATTAAGAAAGCTGCTCTGTTCAAGTGTCATAGTTTATCTGGAAATGACATCATTTTTAAGTGAAAATATCGAGAAAATGAGTGAATCATTATGTGATGGGAGTGGGGAGAGCAAACTGAGAGTAGGAAGTTTTAAAAATTTAAAGTGGATTCTTATGTCCTTCCCAAATAAACAAAAGCCTCATTTTATTCATTTGGGTAAGTCTTCTTACTTAAGACTGAACTCTTTAGACTGGAGGTAATTTTCTATTGGCTCTTGAGTTTATGTGGATCAGGAAGCCATGATTTATGTAACAATTATGAAACCTGGGCAAAGATTATATGGTGATGTTGGGTTGGTGGGGTTGTGTTGGCATGGTAATGATGGTGGTGATGGTTGGGTAGTGGAGGTGGGAGTGTTGTGGAGAAGGATATGCTGGAATGTATATTAGGGACAAGTTTCTGCCCTCATGTTTAGATAAAATGGTAAGGGTGGTAAGAACTCTGGAAGCAAAAGCAATGACAAGGGTTTGTAAAGCAATCACTACCAAGGGATTTGGCTAAAATGGAACTCCAGGTGACCAAATGAATATTCTAGAAGAAAAAATAATGCCTGAGAATTAGTAGCCAGCTCCTGTGTTTGTAGGTTAGCCCTACTTGAGAACATGCTTTGAGTCCTCCTGTACATAGCAATCTGAACAACCCATGACTGTGTGACCTCTGGGAACCATTTCCCATGTGTTAGTCATTTCATGTCCTAAAAGTCCAGAAGGTCATGTGGCCTTCTTCATAATTCTTCCTTAGGCTTTTCTCTGGGTCAGAATTTAACTTTACACTAAACATAGACAAAAATGTTTTTGTATTTCATACCTTAGGGTCCTTATTTAGTTTCTGACTCAATATGGGGGTGAATCTCCCAGGTCTGAAATATTCTAAGTCCCCTATTGAATCTTTACAAACAGAAGTCACATTTGCAATCTGTCGCGTTTGATCATATTAAGAACAGGGCATAATGAATTTTGGCCAAGAGTTTATTATACTAATCTTACCTGTAATTTCCTTCCAAATTATAAGTTAGAAGCCATCTAGATCTGGTAATTTCTATTATATATTGCCAATTTGAATTAAAACTTTTTGATTATTGGCAGTTTCTTGACCTAGTTCTATTAGCTTGTACATTTTAGAGAGATCACAGAAGTAGAAATTATTCATTATAGACTGATACAAAGACTTTTTCTAATTTGATACCACTTTTTTTTTAAAGCATTATCTCTCTTCACAGTCCTTTAAAGAACATTTTGAAATTCTCTATAGTTTTGTTCTATCCTTCAAGATTTTTAAATCAACATTGTTAAACTGTCTATACTACCTAAAGCAATGTACAGATTCAATGTGATACTTATTAAATAACTTCTGTCATACTTTAAAGACCTAGAAAAATTAGTTTCATTTTATATGGAAACAGAAAAAAACTTCAAATAGCCAAGACATTACTCAGAAATAAAACAAATCAGGAGGAATCATGCTTCCAGACTTCAGACTATACTATAAATCAATAGTGATCAAAGCAGCATGGTACTGGCACAAAAATAGAGAGGTAGATGTATGGAACAGAATTGAAGACCAAGAGGTGAACCCAGACATTTATCATTGTTTGATTTTTGATAAGCCTATTAAAAATATAAATTGGGGAAAAGATTCCCTATTCAACAAATGGTGCTCGGTGAATTTGCTGGAGACCTGTAGAAGACTGAAACTGGACCCACACCTTTCTCGTCTAACAAAAATTGACTCTCACTGGTTAAAGGACATAAACTTAAGACATGAAACTATAACAATTCTTAGAGAGAGTGCAGGGGAGACGCTTGAAAAAATTGGCCTGGGAGAATACATTATGAGGAGGACATCCCAGGCAATTGAAGCAACATCAAAAATACATTACTGGGATCTGATCAAATTAAAAAGCTTCTGCACTGCCAAGAACATGGTAAGTAAAGCAAATAGCCCTCAGAATGAGAGAGGATTTTTGCAAGTTATATTTCCAACAAATTTCTTATAACCAGAATCCACAGAGAACTCAAACTTGTTACTAAGACAAAAAACAAGTGATCCCATTTCATTGTAGGTAAGAGACATGAACAGAAGCTTCTCTGAAGAAGACAGGTGCATGGTTTACAGAAACATGAAAAAAGGCTCATCATCTTTAATCATCAGAGAAATACAAACCAAAACTACTCTAAGATACCATCTAACTCCAGTAAGAGTAGCCCACATCACAAAATCCCAAAACATCAGATGTTGGTGTGGATGTGGAGAAAAGGGAACACTTCTGCACTGCTAGTGGGAATGGAAGCTAATATGTCCCTTTTGGAAGAAAGTTTGGAGAACACTCAGGGAACTAAATATAGACCTGCCGTTTGATCCTGCAATTCCTCTTCTAGGTGTACATCCAAAGGACCAAAAATCATTTGGCAATAAAGATTATTTTCACCAGATTGTTCACTGCAGCTCAATTCATATTTGCCAAGTCATGGAAGAAGCCCAAGTGCCCATTGACCCATGAATGGATTAATAAATTGTGGTATATGTATACCATGGAATATTATGCAGCATTAAAAAATGGAGACTTTACTTCTTGTATGTTTAGATGGATGGAGCTGGAAAATATTCTTCATAGTAAACTATCTCAGGAATGGGAAAAAATTTCCAATGTACTCAGTAACTCAGTACTACTGTGAAACCAATTTATAATCACTCACACTTGCATATGAAAAATGAAACACAACTATAGCCTAGGATGAAGGGAGGAAGGGGAAAGAGAGGGAAAGAGAGGGGGGTTGGGGTGACAGAGGGAGGATTAGTAGGGGACCGCACCTATGGAGCATATTGCCAGTACAAGTTAGATCTATCAGGTGTAGAACACAAATTTCTTAAGGTTGTAATTGGGTAAATGAGGTAAAGGGTATGTTGATTAGTAGGATGTAAGCACTCCAATTTGTACAAATAGTCAACACATTTAATCCAAAAAAAAAATTTTTTTTGTGTGTGTTTTTGTTATCCTTTGCCAAACTTTCCTCAAAGATTTTATTGAGCTTTATATTTTGTTCATTTTATCTGCCATAATTTACAGGCTTTCCTGTACCTTATTACTGTGAAATGTTCTAAACATGACTCTCTTCCTTTCAAAACCATTTGGAGTATCCTAGTGAGTGATAGGACCTAGGTTTACCTGGTGATGAGACTAGTCAGATCATAGAGGGTCAAACTTAATAGATATGCTTGAGAGGACAGACACTTGCCAAGGCATCACAGGGAAGTCAAGGTCATAATTAAACAGTTTGGAGAGAGCATCTGAAAAGTGTGGCAGCTTGCCATGGGTGAAGGTCCAAACAGGTTAAGTGGTAAGTACTTAGCCTATGAAAGAGTCTGATATTAATTGGCAGAATCCAGTTGCAGGGATTCTAATAAAAGTAAGACAGAATCCCAGAATTAGAAGAATCAGATCTGGATCCTAGATTAGACTAGTCCTAGGTAAGGAATAAGATAGGAAGTGCATGGTTGCTAGAATTAGGCCACAAAGTCTTACTCGGGTCTACAGTCAGTATTTTTTAGTGTGAAGCTGCCAAGCTAATTGTGTAAAAATCTTGAAATTTCCCCTGGTTAAAAAAAGACAGTGTCTGAATGAACCCTTGGAATTAAATAAGTTTATAGATGGGATCTAGGGAAGTCTATGTTTGGAATAGAGAGGGGTATGGAAAATAGGGCCAATCATTGATCATATTTGATGAGAGATAGAGAGGAATATTAACATATTAGGTACTTAACATATATTAATATTTGTGTTAAATTTTTAATTTGTTTAAAGGCTTTCTCTGTTTCTTAGTTATTGACTTCCTCCCCCCATGTCTAGTATTTCTTTTTTTAAATTTCAAAATATTGAAGGGATACGATTGTTTTTGTTACATAAGTACTTTGTGTAATGCTTAATTGAAATTTTTTGTGTGCCTATCACCAAAGTAATGTACATTGTACAGGACAGGTAAGTTTTTACTCTTGGTTTTCAATGTACTCTTTGCACCTGTGTGTGCCTGTTGTTTAGCTTCCAATTACTAGCGAATACATATGGTATTTCCATTCCTGAGATACTTTTCTTAGGATAATGGTCTACAGTTCCGTCAAAATTGCTGCAAAATGACATTAGTTCATTCCATTTTATGGCTGAGTAATACTATATGGTGTATATGTACCGTATTTTCTTTATCAGCTCATCAGTTGATGAGAACTTAGGTTGATTCCATCTCTTTGCCATTGTGAATTGTACTGCAATAAACTTTCGAGCACAGGTGTCTTTTTTGTAAAATGACTTCTTTTCCTTTTGGTAGATACACAGTAGTGGGATTACTGGATCAAAAAGTATGTCTATTTTTATTTCTTTGAGGAGTATTCATATTGTTTTCCATAGAGATTGTACTAATTTGCAGTCTCAATGGTATATAAGCATTATTTTCTCCTTGCACTCATGTCAGCATCTATTGTTTTTGGATTTTTTAATAATGACCATTCCAATAGGGTGGCATCTAATTGTTCTTTTAATTTTAATTTCCTTTTATTAGAAACTTTGAGAATTTTTTCATATGTATTTTTGCCATTTATCTTCTTTGAAAATCTTTTGTTCATGTATTGTGCCAACTTTTTCATTGGATTGTTTAATTGTTTTTGTTGAGTTGAGTTTTTTTCCTTTTGAGACAGTCTCACTCTGTTGCTGTTGCCCCAGGCTAGTGTTTGAGTTCTTTATAGATTCTGGTATTAGTCCTTTATTGCATGTATAGTTTGTGAATATTTTCTTCCATTTTTTTAGGTTGTCTATTTACTCTATTGACTATTTCCTTTACTGTGCAAAACTTTTTAATTTAATTAAGTCCTATTTATTGATTTTTTTTTGGTTGCTCTTTTAGCCTTTGGGGTCTTAGTCATTGCCTAGGCTAATGTTTAGAAGAGTTTTTCCTATGTTTACTTCTAGAATTTTTATGGTTTCATGCCATACATTTAAGTCTTTTATCCATCTTGAATTAATTTTGGTATACAGTGAGAGATAGGGGTCCTGTTCCCTCTTCTGTATGTGGCTATCAAGTATTCCCAGCAACATTTATTGAACAGGGCTTCCTTTCTCCAGTGTATGTTGTCTGCTTTGTCAAAAATCTATTGATTTTATATAGATAGTTTCATTTCTGTTCATTTCTACTGGTCTATGTCTTTACTTTTATACCAGCAGCATGCTGTTTTGGTTAATATAGCCATGTAGTATAATTTGAAGTCAGATAATATTATGCCTCAGATTTGTTCTTTTTGCATAAGACTGCTTTGGCTATTTAGGTTCTTTCTTGATTCCAAATGAAGTGAATAATTATTTTTTCCTAGATATGAAAAATGTCACATTGATATTTTGATGGAGACTGCATTGAATCTGTAAATCACTTTGCGTGGTATGGACATTTTAATGATGTTGATTCTAGCAATCCATAAGCAAGGGATGTTTTTCCATTTGTTTGTGTCATCTCTGATTTATAACATCAGTGTTTTGTAGTTCTACTTGGACAGATTTTCACCTACTTGGGTTAAGTATATTCCTAGATATTTTGTATTCTTTGTAGCTATTATAAATGATATTGAGTCCTTGATTTAATTTTCTGTTTGACCGTTACTAGTATATAGAAATGCCACTGATTTGTAGAAATTGATTTTATAACCCAAGACTTTGCTGAATTTATCTATCAATGCTAGGAGCCTTTTCGTGGGGTCCATATGGTTTTCTAGATACAAGATAGTACCATCTGCCAACAGGGATAGTTTGACCTCCTTGTTGAAAATTTGGATATGCTTTACTTCCTTCTCTTGCCTAATTGCTCTTGCTAGGACTTCTAGTACTATGTTAAGTAGAGGTAGTGACAGTGGGCATCCTTTTCTTATTCCAGGTTTTAGGAAAATGTTACTAACTTTCCCCCATTCGGTATGATATTGTCTTTGGTTGTGTCCTATATGGCTTTTTAAATTTTAACGTATGTTCCTTCTATGCCTAGTTTGTTGAGAGTTTTTATCATGAAAGGGAGCTGGATTTTATCAAATGATTTTTCTGCATCTATTGAGATAATCATATGGTCTTTGTTTTTTTGTTTATTGATTTACATATGTTCAACCATCCTTGCATCCCCAGAATGAAACCCACTTGATCATGATGAATTATCTTATTGATGTGCTGTTTAATTCAATTTGCTAGCATTTTGTTGAGGGTTTTTGCATCTATAGCCATGAGGGATGTTGGTCTGTAATTTTCTTTTTTCATTGTGTCTTTTCCTGTCTTTAGTATCAAGTTGATACTGGCTTCATAAAATGATTTAGGGAAGATTCTCTCTTTATTGAATAATTTCTGTAGGGTATGTAACACCTAGCTCTTCTTATAGGTCTGGTATAATTTGACTGTGAAGTAGTCTTGTCTGAGGCATTTCTTTATTCAGTAGAATTTTCGTTACTGTTTCAAATCTTGATGCTTGTTATTATTCTCTTCAGGATTCCTCTCTTTTTGATTCAGGCTTGGGATGCTGTGTGTTAGAAAAAATGTATCAATTTTCTCTAGGTTTTCTACTTTGTATATATAGAGGTTTTCACAGTGGCCATGGGTGATATTTTGTATTCTGTGCTATCAGTTGGAATTTCTCCTTTTAAACTTCTGACTGAGCTTATTTGAGTCCTTTCTCTTCTATTTCTAGTTAATCAATTTTTAAAAATCTTTTTTAAAAAACAACATTTTTGTTTCATGGATCCTTTTTGTTTGTATTTCATTTAGTTCTGCTCTGAGCATTGTTATTTCTTTTCTTCTTCTGGCCATGGGTCTTCTTTTTCTAGTTCCTTGAGATTTAATATTAGATTGTTAATTTGTAATCTTTTTTTCTTTATGTGTAGGCATATAAGCTACAAACTTTCCTATTAAGAATTATTTTGCTATAAATTTTGAAAGCTTGTTCCCCCTTTGTCATTCAGTTTGAGGAATCTTTTAATTTTCAAAATAATTTCATCATTGACTCAAAGATTATTTAGCAGCAGATTGTTTACTTTCTATGACTTTGTGTAGATTTGAGTGCTTCTCTAGAAATTGATTTCTAGTTTATCTTTTTTCCTATGTGCTTTAAGGAGATACATAGTGTGATTTCATTTGTTTTTTTTTGAATTTGCAGAGACTTATTTTGTGGCCTAAGATATGATCACTCTTGAAAAATGTCCTTTGTACTGATGAGAAGAATGCCTATTCAGTAATTTTGACATAGAATGTTCTGTAAAGGTCTCTTAGAGTTCTGTTTTCAGTCTAATTTTTCTTTTCTTTTCTTTTCTTTTTTTTTTTGTAATTTTTGGCCAGGGCTGGGTTTGAACCTGCCACCTCTGGTATATGGCGCGTGTGCCCTACTCCTTTGAGCCACAGGCACCACCCCAGTCCAATGTTTCTTTCTTTCAATTTTTCGCTTCGGTGATCTGGATCTGTCCTGTTCTGTCAGTGGGGTGTTGAAGTCTCCAGAACTTATGCTACTATTTATTTCTTTGTTTATCTCTAGTGAAATTTGTTTTATGAATCTGAAAGCTTCCATGTTAGGCACACACACATATATATGCAAATAAATAATATATTGTATGTTTATTTTACTATTATTATATCTTCCTGTTGAATTGTACTTTTTACTATTATTTAATGGCAATTGTTGTCTTTATTGTTTTTGCCATTATTGATTTAAAATCAATTATATCTGATATAAAAATGGTTAAACCTATTCATAGTTTCCCTATACGTAGAGTATTATTTTCTATACCTTTACCTCTAGTCTATGTAAGCCCTTGCTAGTTTTGATGTGTTGCTTGAAGATAGCATATACTTGGGGTGTGTTGGTGTTTTTTCTTTCATCCATTCAGCCAGTCTTTGTCTATTAAGTAAGGCATTAAACCTGTTAGTGTTAATATTGATTATGGGCTACTGCTCTGTTCATTGTGTTGAATGATATCTCATTTTGTTTTCAATATTGTGGTATTGTTTTGTAAGAGTTGTGAGCTTTAACTTTTGGTGGGTATCTAGTATATTTCCATGTATAATGTAGTTTTTTTTTTTGTTTTTTTTTTTGAGACAGAGCCTCAAGCTGTCCCCCTGGGTTGAGTGCTATAGCATCACAGCTCACAGCAACCTCCAACTCCTGGGCTAAAGTAAGTCACCTGCCTTAGCCTCCCAAGTAGCTAGGACCACAGGTGCCCGCCACAACACCTGGCTATTTTTTGATTGCAGCCGGCATTGTTGTTTGGTGAGCCCAGGCTGGATTCGAACCTGCCACCTTAGGTGTATATGGCTGGTGCCTTAGCCACTTGAGCCACAGGCACTGAGCCTATAATGTAGTTTTGAGTATTTCCTGTGATACAGGTCTGTAGTGACAAATTCCCTTAGTGTTTGCTTGTCTGAAAAAGTCATTATTTCCTTATCATTTATGAAATCCAATTTTTTTACAATATAAAATACTTTTGGCTGGCAATTTTTCTGTTTAAGAAGACTATAAATGGGATGCCAATCCTTTCTGGCTTGTAAGGTCTCTGCTGAGAAGGTTTGCTGTTAGCTAGATGTGATTTCCTTTGTAGGTTAGTTGTTTCTTTCATTTTGCAGTTTATAAAATTTTCTCCTTCATGTTGACTTTGGTCAAGCTGATGGCTAGATGTCGATGATGTATTATTTGCTATGAATGTTTCTGGTGTTTGAAGACAATCAGTTTCTGGATAGCTAAATCTCTAGTGGTAGCAATGGATTTTCCTAAATAATTCCCTCGAATAGGTTTTCCATGCTTTCCCCTTTTTCTTCTTCTCCCTCAGCAGTACATATAACTTGCATATTGGTTCACATCACATAGTTCCATAATTTTCTGAGTGATTATTAATTCTTCTTTATTCTTTCTTCTGTCTTTGACTTACTGGGTTAGTTTGAGAACCTTGACTTCAAGCTCTGAGATGCTTTCTTTTTATTATTCTAGCCCGTTGTTGAAGCTTTCTGTTGCATTTTCAAAAACTTTAAATGATTCTTTCATTACTTTAAGGTCTGTTATATTCTCTATTAATTTATCTAGCATTTTATTACCTTTTTCATATTTGTATTTATGTCCTGAATTTTTTCTTCATTATGTTTGTTTTTAATGTTCTCTTAAATCCCATTAATCTTATTTGCCACACATGTTCTGAATTCAATTTTTGACTTTTCAACAATTTCCTGTTTGTTTGGGTCCACTGCTATAGTTATATTGTTCTACACTTAGGAGTGTAGAACTAGCTTTTTTTTCATGTTGCTAGAGTTCTTTTTTTTTTTTTTTTCCAGTTTTGGCCGAGCTGGGCTCGAACCCACCACTCCCGGTATGCTGGTATATGGGGCCGGTACCCTACTCCTTGAGCCACAGGCGCCACCCGTTGCTAAAGTTCTTTTGCTGATTTCTTCTTATCTGAAACCTATTCACCTAGCTCAGCACAGATACATTTGCATCACACCTATTCTCCTTTACTAGGAACTTTTCTGCTTAGTAAGAAGAAGAGGTTTGTAGAGGGTGCTTTTCTGACCTACTCTGCAAAACTGACCCAATAGAAGGACAGATGCCCTGAGATTCTATAAGATAGCTGATCCGTGTTGTCCTATTCCATTGTGACTTTCATAATCTAAACTGCTGCTGGATGATCTTCATTTAGAGTGGTGGGTTGTTTCCAGGACATGGTTGGAGGCTTGGGTGGGGGACTGGGCAAGTCTCTCTCCATGGAGGCTAAAATTTCAGGGGATTACTCTGCCTCAGTATTCCCTCATGGCCATGATGGTGATGATTACAGCTGGGTATGGATAACTAGGAAAGGATTGTGCGCATCATGGCTATGGTCATTCATTCCACCTAGCCCATTTATAATGACAGCTAAAGACTAGGGAGTCCCTTGCAAAACACTGGGCCATAGGGGTGTTTTGTACTAGGCAGTGGGCAGAAGTCTTGGGAATGAGGCCACAGGTGTGAGCAGCATAGTGAGAGCCTGCAGGCTAGAACTATGGTGCCTGGTGGTGGTTCAGGAAACTTAAGGGTGGGGCTGGAAGACCTATCAGCAGTGCAGGAGCCACATGAGTGGGACCAGAGGTCTAGATGGCACCATGGGAGTCATGGAGACAAGGATGGCTATTAAGTGGCTGGGGCTGCACACCTGCCCAGGTCCTATGGAGGCAGTCACTGCAGGGCCTCTCAGGTGGTGTCTGTGGCACCATTCTGCTCAAACCCCCCATGGTGGGGCCAAGTGCTTGCTTCCCAGTCATAGAACATCTCAGGGTGTCTGTGCTCTCTTTGCCCTCCTAGGCATAGCTGGCACAATGTGGAGGTGACTGCAGCAAAGCTGAAAGCCCTGAGTAGATAACACACTCTGGATTAGAGTGCTCAGAATAGCATTCGTTGTAGCAACTTGACAGTGGAAACCACCAGGTCCTTGCTGTGCCTCCTCTTTGGTTCAATGTTGCCGCACAGACTCAAGCACTCCCATGATCAGTTTTGAGGTCTGTGGTGGTGGTGGGATCCCCTCCCCAGGATTCTCTCTTCATGTTCTCCCCCAAGTGTGGATGCCTCAACCAGGTACCTTTTGATCTTTCCAAGTGGCTCACTCTATCACTTTCTTATTCATTCTGAATATCCCCTGTCACTTTTCTGATGATTCACAATGCTCTCTCCAAGAGGTTCCATCCATAGGTAGGTATCTACCTACAATTTTCAATCTTTCCTTGAGAGTGGTATGCATGTACTGGTTATAGTCTGCCATCTTGCTCGCCTCTCCCTAATGTCTATATTTTTTTTTAACTCACTTTTACAAAATTGAGTATCTATGTGATTGATTTCATAGGTTTCCTATCCTCCACTAGAATGCCAAATTAAATTGTCCTGTGATCTTTATTACATAGTAGACTATTCATAGTCATCTTTGTGTTTGGAGCCAATTTCAATATACAGTCATGTGCTGCTTAAAGACAGGGATACATTCTAAGAAGTGTGTTGTTAGGTGAGTCTATTGGTGAACATCACTGACTATCCTTATATATGCCTAGATGGCATAGTCTACTACACACCTGGGCTGTATAGCATATTAATTGTAGGCTGCACACCTTTACAGCATTTTACTGTACTGAATACTGTAGGCAATTGTAACACAATGGTAAGTGTTTGTGTATCTAAACAAAAACCATACAGTAAAATACAATATAAAGGATAAAAAGCAGTATACCTGTATAGGTCAATTACCATGAATGGAGCTTTCAGGACTGGCAATTGCTCTTGGTTTGTCAATGAATGAGTGGTGAGTGAATATAAAGGCCTAGGACATTACTATGTAGTGCAATAGATTTTATAAACACTGTACACTAAGGCTACACTAAATTTATAAAACCATTTTCTACATTATAAATTAACCTTAGCTGACTGTAATGTTTTTACTTGACAAACTTATTTTTTAACTTTTTTGGCTTTTATAATAAATTAGCTTAAGACAAATATTGTACAGCTGTACAAAAGTAGTCATTCTTTATATCCTTATTCTATAAGTTTTTATATTTTTAAATCTTTTAATGTTTTTACTTCTAAGCTTTTTGTTAAAACTAAATAAACACAATAGCCTAAGCCTATACAGGGTCATGATCATAAGTATCACTGTGTTCTACCTCCACCCAACTGAAAAATATTTAGGGATGATAACACATATGGAATTATCTCCTATGATAAAATTGCCCTTCTTCTCAAATATTTTTAATACTTCTGTCTGAGACTGATTTGTAGTATGTGGCAAACTAATGATAAAAATTATACTATAATAAATATATAAACCAGCAAGAGTCATTTATTATTATCAAGTATTACATAGTATATATAATCGTATGTACTATACCTTTATGGGACTGGCAGCACAGTATATTTACACCAGCATCGCCACAAATACCTGAATAATGGGATGTTTTACAATGTTATGACAGCTACAGTGTCACTACGCAATAGGAATTTTTCAGCTCCATTATAGTTTCATGGGACCACCTTTGCATTTTTTTGGTCTGTGATGGTTGAAATGTCCTTATGCAGCTCATGGCTGTAGTTTTATTTTTTATTATTTCAAGTACTGTGTAAACTGCCCTCAATGTCCAGAACATAGCATGCAGTCAACACATTTTTTTTAAATGACTCAAAATAAAGAGGGGAGTTTTGACAAGAATGTAGAAGAATGTAGGTGTCATTCTTGAAAAGCTGACTCTTTGATTGCTGCCCTCTAGGCAAAGAAGAAATCCAGAAATAATGTAGATAATTTTGGAACAAGAATCTAAGTGCTAAAGTATATTTATAGATGAAATAATTGTTCCCTGTTGAATTTGAATATCATCAGTACTAGTCTTATGAATTAAATCAAGCCCCGGAGAATTAAAAACTGTGAGGCCTTTAAAAGGAAATATGCCACTGTGTGTGTATATATATTTATTTTTAATTTACTTCTTTCTCTATTGTTATCAGAAGATTTTCAACATCTTGGTACTTTGCATATACATTTTTCTAGCTTCAGTTTTGTTTTTGTGGCCATTTTAGCCATTTTTAAGAGTAAAGTTTAGTGACTTTATGTACATTCACCTTGTTATGAAAACCATTATCACCATCCATTTCTAGAACTTTTTTTAAGTTTCTATTTTTAACTTATTTTTTATTAAATCATAACTGTATACATTTATAGGGTACAATGTGATGATTTGATATATAATGTGAAATGCTTAAATCAAAGTAATTAACATAACCATCACCTCACTTACTTATTTTTGTGGTACAGCATTGATAATATACTCTTAGTTGCTTTGAAATGTACCCTTACATTGTGTACATTAGGTGAGATACCACCAAATACCCTCCCTCTACTCGCCCTCTTCCCTCTCCTCCCCCCTTCTTCCTCTCCCTTCTTTGTTTCTGAAGTATCTTTGTATTTTATTATTCATATGAATGTGTGTTTGTATATTGGTTTAATAATAGTATTGAGTACATTGGATACTTTTCCCCCTATTCTTGAGATACTTTACTAAGAAGAATATGTTTCAGCTCCATCCAGGTAAACATAAAAGTTGTAAGATCTCCCTCTTTTATGGCTGCATACTATTCCATGGCATACATATACACAATTTGTTTATCCATTCATGGGTTGATGGGCATTTAGGCTGCTTCCACTACTTGGCTATTGTGAATTGGGCTGCAATAAACATTCTGTTACAAATGTCTTTGTTGTAAAATGATTTTTGTTCATCTGGGTAGATACCTAGTAATGATATTGCAGGATCAAATGGTAGGTCAATTTTTTGTTCCTTGAGAATTCTCCAAATTTCTTTCTAAAAAGGATACATTAGCTTACGTTCCCACAAGCAGTATGTGTTCCCCTCTTTCCACATTCACACCAACATCTGTAGTTCTGGGATTTTGTGATGTGGGCTAATCTTATTGGAGTTAGGTGATATCTCAAAGAGGTTTTTATTTGCATTTCTGTGATGATTAAAGATGATGAGCATTTTTTCATGTGTTTGTACATCATGCTCCTGTCTTCTTCAGAGAAACTTCTCTTCAAGTCTGTTGCCTACAAAGACATGGGGTTGCTTGTTCTTTTCTTTCTTTTTTTTTTTTTTT
>NW_003852505.1:915649-928149 GCF_000181295.1 Otolemur garnettii | reverse complement strand
AATTCTTTTGCTTCTGCCTCCCAAGTAGCTGGGACCACAGGCACCCGCCACAACGCCCAGCTATTTTTTGGTTGCAGCCATTATTGTTGTTTGGCAGGCTGGGCTGGATTTGAACCTGCTACCTTAGGTATGTGGCTGGCGCCTTAGCACTTGAACCACAGGCGCCAGGCCGGGATCAAGGGTATTCAAATGGAGTCAGAGGAAGTCAAAATTTCACTCTTCACAGATGATGATATGATTTTATATTTGGAAAATCCCAGGGGCTCAACTACAAAACTCTTAGAAATGATCAAGGAATATAGCAGTGTTTCAGGATATAAAATCAATACTTACAAATCAGTAGCTTTTATATATGCTGACAATAGTCAAGCTGAAAATATGGTCAAGAACTCTATCCCCTGTACAGTAGTGCCAAAGAAGATAATATACTGGGGATTTTATCTAACAAAGGAAGTGTAACATTTCTAAAACTTTTTTAAGCTTCCTAAACTGAAACTTCATATCTGTTAAACAATAACCCCCCATTCTCCCTTTTCTTTTCCTTTTTTTTTTTTTTTGGCAACAGAGTTTCATTTTGTAGCCTTCCATAGAGTGCTGTGATGTCATAGCTCACAGCAACCTCAAACTCTTGGGGCCAAGCAATTCTTTTGCTTCTGCCTCCCAAGTAGCTGGGAATATAGGCACCCGCTACCATGCTTGGCTAGTTTTTAGAGATGAGGTCTGGCTCTCGCTCAGGCTGGTCTCAAACCTGTGAGCTCAGGCAATCCACCTGCTTTTGCTTCCCAGAGTGTTAGGATTACAGGTGTGAGCCCCTATGCCCCACCCATTCTCCCTTTTCTCATCCCTTGGCAACCACAATTTTACTTTCTGTCTCTATGAATTTGATTACTCTATGTACCACATGAGTATACAGGTATCTACTTGAGTTCCTACTTTTTTTTTGGTATCTACTTGACTTTCTACTTTTTTTTATTGAATGGTAACTATGTACATTAATGCACTTCTGGGGTACAGTGTGGGATTTTCACACACAATCCGAAACACTTCCATCAAACTGGTTAACATAGCCTTCATGTCATTTTCTTAGTTATTATTTTAAAACGTTCACATTCTACTCTTAGGAGGATTCACTTGTACCCTTGTAAGATAAACCTCAGAAATGATCCCTCCAATCCCCCACCCTTCTCTCTCCCTCCCCTCTCCCCATATTCTTAGGCTGTTATTAGGTTATAGCTTTCATATAAAAGGTATAAATTAGTTTCATAATAGGGGTGTGTACATTGGATACTTTTTCTTCTATTCTTGGGATACTTTGCTAAGAAGAACATTTTCCAGCTCCATCCATGTGAATATGAAGAAGGTAAAGTCTCCATCTTTCTTTATGGTTGCATAGTATTCCATGGTGTACATATACCACAGTTTGTTGCTCCATTCGTGGATCGATGGGCACTTGGGCTTCTTCCATGACCCGGCAATTATGAATTGGGCTGCAATAAACATTCTGATACAAATATCTTTGTTGTAATACAATTTTTGGTCATCTGGGAATATACCTAATAAAGGAATTGCAGGGACGAGTTCCTACTTTTAATTATATTAGTTATATAGCCAGAATTAGAATTGCTGGGTCATATGGTAGTTTCGTTTTAATTTTTATGAGGAAGTACCATAGTGTTTTCCATACTGGCTATACCATTTCACATTTTCACTGCACAAGACTTCCAGTTTTTCCACAACTTAACCAATACTTTTTCTTTTCTAATTTTCTTGTAATGGTTATTTTATTCAATTTGGGCTGCTATAAAATTTTTCATAGGCTGGATAGATTTTATAGAAGTTTATTTCTTGTAGTTCTAGAGGTTGGAAAGTTCACAGTCAAAGCACTGGCCTATCATTTCCTGGTTCATAGATGCTACATTATCACTGAATCTTCGAATGGTTTGTTATGTCTCTGTGATCTCTTTTATAAAAACACTGATCCCAATAGTGAGGGTTCCATCCTTATTACCTAATCACCTTCCAAATGCCCCATCTCCTAATATCATTAATTTGGGAGTTAAGATTTCAACATATGAATTTTTGGAGGAATATCTATTTTTCAGACCATAGCAATAACCATCCTAATAGGAATGAAGTGGTATCACATCATGATTTTGATTTCCATTTTCCCATTGAGCAGTGATGATGAGCATCTTTTCATGTGTTTTCAATTTTTTTTTACCTTTGCAAGGTGTTGAATTTTGTCAAGTACTTTTCATTCTGTTGATATGATATATTACACTAATTTATTTTCATATGTTAAACTATCCTTACATTCCAAAAATAAAGCCTATTTGATCATGGTGCATAATTCTTCAAAATGCTATTGAATTTGCCTTTTCACTATTTTGTTCAGGATTTTTGCATCAATATTAACTTGGAATGTTGGTATTCAGTGTTCCTATTTATAGAGGCTTTGTTTGATCTTGATATTAGGGTGGAGTTATCTCATAAAATGAGATAGCAAGTGTTCCCTTCTTTTCAATTCTGAAGAAGCATGTCAGAAGGATCAGTATAAATTCTTCTTGAAATGTGTACTTTAAATAATATTTGCTTATATATTCACCTTTGCTAGAGAATTTTATATTTTCATGGGGAGTTGAGTTACAGTAAGTGGGTTTTTTTTTCATTTCAATTTGAAAAATTTCCTTTAGCACTTTTCGTAGGGCAGATCTAGTGGTAATAAACTTTATTTATCTTCTCTTTGTTTGAAAAGATCTTATTTTCTTCCTCATTTTAGGACAATTTTGCTGTATATAGACATCTCATCTGACATTTTTTTTTCTATTTTGGCACTTTGTATACACTTTCTATTATTACATTGCCTCTCATCTGCAAGGCTAAGGATTCTGCTGGAAAATCTGTCAATAATATTATTGAGGATCCCTTATATGTTATATACTGTTTTTCTTTTATTCCTTTCCAAATCCTGTCTTTGGGCTTTTACAGTTTGATTAGGATGTGTTCTAATGTGGGTTTTTTTTTTTTTTTTTGAGCTTTACCACTAGGATGTTTTTTAGCTTCTTATATTTGTTTATCCATGTCTCTTCTCAAATTTGGGAATACGGGGGTCATTTCTTCATATAAGCTCTCTGTACTTTTAGCTCTCTTTTTCTTAAACTTCCTGATGCATAGATTGGTATATTAGATGATGTTCTGTAAGTTTCTTAGGCTTTATTTCTTTTCTTTATTTTTTCTCCTCAGATTTGATAATTTCGAATGACTTGTTTTCAAATTTACTGATAGCTAATCTCTCCTATCTTTTCAGTCTGTTGTAGAACTCTTCTAGTAGGTTTTTAAATTTAGTTCTTGTACTTTTCAGCTTCATAATTTCTGTTTGTTTCTTTTTGTAACTTCTATCCCTTTATTTATCTTCTCACATTATTTATATCTCCTTTCTTGATGTTCTTTATTTTATTTTATTTTATAGGGACAGAGTCTTACTTTATCACCCTCGCTAGAGTGCTGTGGCGTCACACAGCTCACAGCAACCTCCAACTCCTGGGCTTAGGCGATTCTCTTGCCTCAGTCTCCCGAGTAGCTGGGACTATATGAGCCTGCAACAATGCCCACCTATTTTTTTGTTGCAGATTGACCAGGGCTGCGTTTGAACCCACCAACCTCAGTATATGGGGTCGGCGCCCTACCCACTCAGGCATAGGTGCCACCCATCTTGCTCTTGATGTTCTTTAGTTATTTGTGTTTTTCTTTAGTTTTTTTAGTATATTTAAGAAAGTTGTTTTATAATCTTTGTTGCTGCAGGGATGGTTTCTAAAGATTTATTTTGTTTCTTTGAATTGGCTGGGCTTTTCTGTTTCTTTACATACCTTCTGATTTTTTTGTTAAAAATAGATTTGTAAAAACAGTGATGCCTCTTAGTCTTTGGAGACTCACTTTGTGCAGGGCAAGACCTTTACTAATTATCACGGTATGTTCTTGTGATTGTGATTAGTCTTATATGGAGCATAAGATCTTGCAAATTCTTTTCTGGGCATGTATCTTCTTTGGGCTTGTGTATAAGCTGTTGCTGATTTCCCCATATGTGCAGCTGGTTTTTAATGTCTTCATTTTCCCAAAATTCTTCTCCACTGCCTTTTCTCCTGGTTTAAGCTGTTTTATTTTATTCATCTGCCAATAATCTCTTGCCCTGGAAATCTGTGTGTCTGTAGCCTCACTACAGTTTTCTCAAACTGTGTACATTGCTTTTCTAGCCTAAGATAAGAGCTATGACACTTTTGGCTGTTTAAGCTACGAGTTAGGGGACATAGAGACCAATCCTTCAGGTACCTCCCAGACAGGTTAGATTGTTGCAAATTATGTCCACTCTGCTGTCTATGGTTCAAGGAAAGGAAGTAGGGACTAGGCTGCCAAGTCCTCCAAACAGTGCCACTTCAGGCCAGGGATGGAATGGGGCAAGCATAAATAAAATCACAATAAATTTCCTACCATTTTGAATGTAGATTTCTTTTTTGATTGGGTGTTTTCTTGGTTGCTGAAGGTCCTTGACTAATTTTTCAGAGCTCCTATAAAGTAATTTTGCCCAGACCTGTATTTTTTTTTATTGAATGGTAACTATGTACATTAATGCACTTCTGGGGTACAGTTTGGGGTTTTCACACACAATCCGAAACACTTCCATCTTTTGTTCATTTGATATTTCTGTGGCAGAGGAATGTGTGCCTGAAGCTTCCTAGTTTGCTGCCTTCTTGTTGATAACTTTCTCTCAGCTTGGCATTTGACCTAAAGATGAGACTACTGGGGGAAGACTATTTCAACATTATTGACCATACATATTCAGGCAGAACAGTCAGAGAAAATTTTATCTATGGCTGACAGTGGCACAGCTGGAATAGATTTTAACATAAGAATAGAAGTATATACCATTAATTTTACTTATGAAAACATATGGTATAAAAGGGGTTGATATCAAAATTGCAAGCTATTGTAATTGTGAGGAAAGGCAGTCTGCCATGAGCCCCAAGCATGTCTGAACTTCTTTGCTGAATGTGTCAAGCTACAAAGATTAATTGTTCTGACCCTGAGTAGTTTTTTGTAGTTAGTTATGGAGGCAATTAAACAGATCAAGACCACCATAGTTTGTGACAACTATTTGTTCCCTGAGGGAAGAAGAGATGGGACTGGCTTGTTTACTACTTGCTCTAAAAGGTGCTGAACACTTGACCCTGAGTTTTTCAGTTTGAATACTTCCCCCCCCAACAAAGTAATTTTATTTCAGGTTACCGTGACGGTACAAACAACCAAGTCAAAATATTTTATTATGTTTTGTAGAGTTCCTCTTGTGTTATGTCCCACATACAAAAAGTGTGCCAACCACTCCCATGACCATTCAATGAGAGCACCTGAAATCCCTCCATCTTCCTCATTACCCCTCCCCCCAGCTTGAATTGAAATGTGTTTTTCTCCTATATGGGCAAGCATCAGATTTTCTACTGGCTTCATATTAGTGTTGAATACATTGGATAATCACTTATTTCTGCATATGTAAATTCCATCTCTTTGATCCCATGACTCTGAGGGACTTGGACACAAGGTAAAAAAAACTTTATGTTTGATGTTCTGCTGTTTATTGTGCTGTGTGAGTAAAACTGTCCTACTCTGATCTGAGTCTTATTGTCTAGTTTCTGTACCTATGGAACAATGTCAAGCTATTTACTTTGGTGTCTCTTCATAGTCTTGGTACTCTTTACCATCCTATATGAGATTGGAATTTTTCCTTGACAATAATGGCTTTCATTACTGAAATAAAAGTACAGGTAAGTCTCTGGATTATGAATAAGATAGGTTCAGTGGGTTCATTCTTAAGTTGAATTTGTATGTAAGTTGGAACAGGTACGTTTATTTATTACCTGTAATAGTCCCTGTTTGTAAGTGCAAGTTGTACATAAGTCAGGTGTTTGCAACTCAGGGACTGTCTGTATACTTTTATTTTTGAATATTCAGTTATAGAAGTTTTCTGACTGTATTGTGTGAGTGTGTGCTCATTTTTTGGATTGGAAGTTGGTATGTGATATAACTAGATGCCTTATTTGTCCCCTTGTCCCCTAAAAACTAAGAATCATGTGGAGGATTGGCAGTTCTTCTCCAGGTTGGAACTGAGTATTGAAGTAATGTCACTCTGAAGGTGATAAATGAGTCAGAGAACACAGACTATGGAAAAGGGAGCACTCCATAGGTTCCAGTGGGAGAACGTTTGCACTGAAGTTGTTGAAAAAGAAACCTAGGCTCTGAGACAGTTAAACACAGGAAGAAAGTGGTGGTAGGAGTGGAGAATAAGAATAATAACAATAGTCCCTGTATACCTAATATATTTCTGGGCAACCTGCATACATCATTTCTAATCTCACAGTAACCTTGTTTGGAGGCAGATGTTATCAATTTATAGAAATAGAACTTGAGGCTGAAAAATATTAAATAATGCATCCAAAGCCACATAGCTAAGTAAGAAGCACAACCTGAATTCAAACCTTCATCTGTATGACTTAAAGGTCTGTCTTCTTAAACACTATACATGACTTCCTCTCAGAGCTATAATCACTCATCCTATGACATGGAATGGAGCATAATTTACCCATCTCATATAGCAAAACTTGATGTAAGATTTTGAGAAAAAAGAAATTTTGCTATATTGATATTTGAAACCACTAGCTAGCATTGACCTTGGACTGTAGTAGCTGAAGTGGTGCCCTGAATCATTCTAGCTGTTACTGCAGGTGACAATAAAGAGGAAATCATAATAAAAGTTTAGAGGTTCTTAGCCAAGCACCAATTTCTAACTGGTCCACAAATTAAAAATTCGAAAATTTTTTTCCATGATGAATAGAATAGAATTTTCTTAAATATCATTGACTTCAAGAATGACCAGTCCACATAACCTGGAAAACCTCAGGACTGTTTTTTTGTTGTTGTTGTTGTTAAAGTTTGGGTTTATTAAAGTATAATTTATATATGAAAAAGTTTACATTTGTTAATGTACATTTCTAATACATTTTTACAAACAGGTAACTACCACAGTGGCTGTTTTAAGAAGATTATTCAGGTTATGATACAGACCTATAGCCAATTTCTGGAGTTTTTGTCGAATATCTGGAGCCACCTGAGTGATACATTTATCTTTTAAAATAATTTGGCCTTCTAAAGAGTTGAGTGTCAACTGAGTGTGTTTTCTCATCGCCTCCCTAAGCCACTCAAGAAAGGCTGAGAGACTCTCATTTTGTTCCAGGTAAATAGCAGACAACTTAGAATAGTTCATAGGCTTTTGTTTGTTTGTTTGTTTGTTTTTTTGGATCAACATAAACCTTCCAGGATACATGTTAGAAAATGTTTACGCTACCAGTCACCTTTTTTCTCTGTGTCTCATTTGGGATCCTCAAAGGGAGCTGCCTATCTTCCCATGGGGTATCTGTCCCTTCTCTCAGGAGATATACTGTCATCATTATTGGACATGAAGCACAAATTATCCCACTTTCTAGCTTCATCTAAGACTTCATTTTTATAATTAGCAGTTAAAGTTTGATCTAGTAATAGCACTACATCTCTCCAAGAGATGTCAAAGCTTTGTCCTGACCCTTGGAGAACACTTGTGTGCCTATCAGGGTCGTCAGAAAATTTTCCTAAATCTACCTTAATTTGTTTTAAATCTGCCAGAGAAAATGTAGTGTATACTTGTGCACTTCCCCTTTCACCATTGGCAGTTTCAACCAAAGGACACAAAGAAGGATATGGTTGCCTTCTGGGGGTTCTAGTAGGACCAGAAGAAACTCTTGGAACAGTCTCCCTCTGGGGTTTTTCTAAACACATGGAGGAAAATGTGGGAGAAATAGATGGCAGGTTTAAACTAGGTGGTGATGGTGTCTCTCTCGGGAATCTCTGGCCATTTGGGGAAGTCAGGAGAGCTGAACCTATCTGACAGATCTTACACAAATGGGGGTTGTCCCAGAGGAAAAAGAAAGCTTGCACACAGGGCACTTCAGATCACTTTCCTTCTTGTTACAAAAAGTACCTAATTGAAAAATGGTATCATAATTTAGAGTACCCTCTGGGGGCCATTGTTCAGCATTGGAGAGTTGATACTGAAGCCAGGCCTGGGTGCAGAAGAAAGCCATACATTTGAGATCAGGATAAAGTGGAGGAAAAAGAGAGAAGGGATAAAGAAAGAATGACAGCTCTACTAACGGCATTCCAATAAACAGGCACTATTTAGAGGCAGAGGGAAGCCAGAGGAGTTAAGGGAAAGTGCTTCCAATGTGGTCAGACTGGCCACTATAGGAAAAACTGTTCCCAGCAGCACCACCAGCTGGGCAAACCACCTGGCCCCTGTCCAGAATGCAAGAGTGACCACTGGAGCGTGGCCTGTCCTCAGAAGCAAAGGTCTCCTGGGACTGTGATCCCATCAATGCCCAAACTGGACTGAGGGTGCCCAGGGAAGATTGTCATGGCTCCAACTTGTGTCATCATTCCTCAAGAGCCCTGTGTTTGTCTCGTAGTGGAGGGCCAGGAGACAGAATTTCTTCTGGACAGGAGCAACCTTTTCTGTACTCCTCTTTAACCCTGGTCTTTTATCCCCCAGATTTGTAACCAGGGGGTGTCTGGAAAGCTGGTTACCAATTTTTTCTCTCAACCTTTAAGCTGCAATTGGGGTGACTGGCTGTTCTCTCATGCCTTCCTAATCATGCCTGAAAGTCCTGCCCCCATTTTGGGGAGGGACATACTAACTAAAGCTGAAACAACCATTTATATAAATATGGGACAAGAACCTATACTATGCCTTCCATTATTAGAGACATTATTAGAGACAGAAATTAACCCAGACATGTGGGCTACTGAGGGACAGGTAAGAAGAGAGATATATGCTCAACCAGTCCAAATTAAGTTAAAAAATCCCACTATCTATCTGGGATCAAAAACATTATCCTCTAAAATCAGATGCTAAGAAGGGACCAAACCCATAATACAAAATCTAAAGCAACAGAAAATGTTATTACCTTGCAATAGTCCATGTAACACTCCTATTCTAGGAGTGCCAAAGCTAAATGGAACTTGGAGACTAGTACAAGATCTCCACATTATAAATAAAGCAGTTATTCCTCTCCATCCTGTAGTTCCCAATCCATACTTGTCTCATATCCCTGAAGAGGCTGCTTAAGTCTTAGACTTAAAAGATGCCTTATTTTGCATTCCTCTTCATGAAAATTCCCAATACATTTTTGCTTTTGAAGACCCTTCTGACTCCAACACCCAGCTCACATGGACTATGTTACCCCAGGGATTTAGGGACAGCCCTCACTTGTTAGGACAAGCCTTAGCCCAAGATTTGAGTTGTATTTCATATCCTATAGCAACTCTTATTCAGTATGTAGATGACATTCTTTTGGGAGCACCAGATGCAGAGGAATGCCACAAAGCTACATAAATGCTATTAAACTTTCTAGGTGATTGTGGGCACAAAGTTTCCAAGGCTAAAGCCCAATTATGTGTCCCAGAAGTTCACTATTTGGGTCTCTAACTTTCACAGGGAAAGAAAGTCTTGGGCAAAGAAAGAATAGAACCAATATTGACTCACCCTAAACCTCAAACTCTCAGACAGCTTCAAGGCTTCTTAGGAATTACAGGCTTTTGCAGAATCTGAATTTCTGAATACAGTGAAATAGCTACACTACTCTATTCTTTAATTAAAAGTACTCAAAAAAGAGTGCCTGGTCACTCTAGAATTGGAACTGTAAAACAGATAATAAGGATTTGTGATATATGTCAGAGAAACAATCCTTTAACTCACCATTTAGCTCCCCCAGATATACAAAAACAAGATAAATATCCAGGTGAAGACTGGCAAATAGATTTCACTCATCTACCTAAGGTACATGGTGTACAATATATGCTAGTATTTGCGGATACCTTTACTAATTGGGTTGAAGCATTCCCTTGCAGGACAGAAAAGGCCCAAGAAGTTGTAAAGACTTTAGTACATGAGATTATCCCCATGTTTGGACTCCCTCGGAGTTTGCAAAGTGATACTGGGCTGGCCTTCAAAGCAGCTGTCACACAGGGAATATCTAAAGCCTTAGGCATAAAATATCATCTACACAGCTCTTGGAGGCCTCAATCCTCTGGGAAGGTAGAAAAAAATGAATGCTAAAGTCAAAAGACAGTTACGAAAGCTAACTCAAGAAACTCATCTCCCTTAGACTAAATTGCTTCCCATTGTTCTCCTTAGAATAAGAAATTTACCTCAGAAACTTGATTGTAGCCCATTTGAATTATTATATGGAAGACCCCTTTTAACTAATGATTTATTATTAGATCAAGAAACTACAGAGTTAGTAAAACATTACTTCTTTAGCTAAATTTCAACAAATTCTTAAGAACCTCGCAAATACATCTTTACATTCAACACTAAAAGAGTTTTTCTCTCCTGGAGATCTAGTCATGATCAAAACTCTTTCCTCCAATTTACCTTCCCTAACCCCAAATTGAGAAGGTCCATTTTCTGTTATCTTGTCTTCTACAGCTGTTAAAGTTATGGGAATAGATTCCTGGATACATCATTCACAAATAAAATCCTGGAACACACCACCTCCTACAGGAGTGGACTATAAAGAAAATTAACCACAGTCCACCTACACTTGTGAGCCTAAAGATTTGAAATTATTATTTAGAAGACAACAAAGAAATCATTAATACAGTTTTCTCTCAACGTCTCAGACTTTATTAACCCCCTCCTCTCACTGTTCTACCCTTGCCTTTTAATATACTAATCAGATTTATGACTTTCAGAGATGATATCATCATACCACAGTGAAAAGACTTCCAGCCCAAGACCTGACTCTATTGTGGACCCCTATATCACTGCTCATCTGAAGAGACCCTAGTGGTCCCCTTCTATTTATACAGGGTTCCCTCATTCCAACCTGGAAAAGGGATCCCTGTTTCCTGGGCCTGGGCAATTTCATGAAGAAAATACCCTAACTTTTTACTCTAAGCTAGAAGGATCAACCCAGATTTCCATTTACTATGAACCCTGAATCAACCTCCTCTGAGGAAATTCTAATTGCCCTCCCATATCACCGTTCAACAGGAGGCAGTTTGGAGTGGTCAGCGTCCTTTTTCTCCAACAGTGGTTAGAACTTTTATTCAGAAAGGGAGGAGTGATACAAAATTTCACTACTCAGGGCTGAACAGGGAGCACCCCCCCATTCTCTAGGCCTAGGTGAGCTCAAAAATCAAATCCCCAAATTTCCAAGCACAAACAGGCTGCCTTTTTCAGGACACATCCTCTGGGCTTTAATAAGATCATGAATAAACCAACTTGAGATGCTTTTTTGGGTGGTTCCACCTTGAGTAGGAAGCACACACCCTAATCTTTTCTCAGAGACAAAAACTGTGAAGGACCCAATAACCTTGCCCTAGTGGAGGAAGAACTATATTCATTCATTTGTTAATCCACTTGTTAACTTTGAAAAGATGTTTTTCCACCTACAGTTACAGTTCCACTTACAGTTTCCAAGTGTAACTCTCAAGACCTAATACCCTTAGATAAAGAACCCATGTAGAGACTCCCCAGTTAGTTCTTTCCCCCTGCCAGAAGCTCTGGTGCTTTTTACTTCTATTCCTTTCTATCTAATAAAAATCCTATCTTACCACTGATCTGTGGTCTGTGCGTTCATTCCTTAAATCCCCAAGACCAAGGACCTACTGAGGAAGAAATTTGGTATCAAATATACATACATTATATATGAATGAATGATGATTATAAAAATAATTGTTTTATTTATTGTTTTCTTACCATATGATAATACTTTATAGAGGAGAAATACTACTTCCTTATCCTCCCTGATTCATTTCTGCTTCCATGAAAAGTAAGTAATGCCCTAAGCTTCAAGGATACTAACTAAAGGAAAGTATTTGGAAAAGGACTAAGAAATAATCATAAATATGTTAACCAGAGCAGCCCATGATAAAAAATTATAAATTACCTAGAAACTGGAGATGGGAGTTTGTTAAACAGTGTTCCACTCTAAAGTATAGAGAAAGGGTAACCTTTCCTATCTTCTCTTGCACCTGTTTTTATGTTTGATTGACACAATTTTTTTTAAAATTTATTAAAATATTGCTGTGTACATTAATGCAATCACAGGGTACAGTGTAGTTTTTCATATACAATTTGAAATACTCTCATTAAACTGGTTAACATAGCTTTCATGTCATTTTCTTAGTTATTGAGTTAAGATGCTCATACTCTGCTTTTAGAACAATTCACTTATACCCTTGTGAGATAAACCATAGAGATGACCCCATCAATCACCCTCCCTCCACCCATTCACCCCCTCCCCATATTCTAAGGTTTGAAAATAGGGCTGTGTACATTGGATACTTTTTCTTCCATTCTTGAGATACTTTGCTAAGAAGAACATTTTCCAGCTCCATCCATGTAAACATGAAGGAGG
>NW_003852505.1:884761-915334 GCF_000181295.1 Otolemur garnettii | reverse complement strand
AGCCCATATCACAAAATCCCCAAACCAGAGAAGTTGGCATGGATGTGGAGAAAAGGGAACACTTCTACACTGCTGGTGGGAATGCAAACTAATACATTCCTTTTGGAAAGACATCTGGAGAACACTTAGAGAACTAAAAATAGACATAAATATTTTGAGTACCTTTCTGTTCCACCAGCCACCATTTGATAGGTATACCGAGTACTCACACAGGGTATACAGCAATGAATAAAATCTATGAGGCTCTAATCCTTATATGTCTTATGTTTTAGTCAGGAAGAGAAAATATAATTAAGTAATCACACAAATGTTAAAAATACAACTGTGGTGAGTGGTACATAGAAAAGCTACATGATCCTATAACCTTGTTATGGGGGGAGTCAAAAGTTTCCTTGAGAAAGAGAAGAAGAGATGAAATTAGGTCTTCTGACAGACTGTGCACTTTACAACAGAAAGAGGTTCTGTTCTCAAAGACTATAACACAAATAGCATCCTCAGGAGTTGTGCAGTATGGTGACACTGGAGGAACTGATGATTGAAAGGTGAGTAGGAGCAACTTAATATCATGTTTTTTTTTTTTTTTCTAAGAAAAAAATGTATAAAATTCCAGTTGCAGAAGGAAGAAAGCCTGACAAGTTGGATGACTTCTAAAAAGGCTACATTCTAAATTGAAAGAAAGTGAGTGAAAATGTACAAGATAAACTTGGAGAAATAGAGTGATCCAGAACAGTCATGGTCCCAGAGATTTTGTGGAGGAATTTAATTTTATCTGAAGAGCCACATGAGAAATCAGTAAAGACTTAAGCAAGAGGGTGGCAAGGGCATGATTTAAAAATTTTTTTCTACTGTGTATAAAAATAATTTGGAATTGGAGGGCAGATTGGAATAGACAAATTAGATCCACCTAAACATTTTAGACATTAGTATTTAAGGAGTAAAATTGTGGTGGTGGTAGTAGAACTGCAGATAAGTGGAAAGATTTTAGCACTTCTTAGAAAGTACGTTTTATTTTAGTTGTATTTGGGAGGAGAGGAGAGATTTAGGGATGACACCCAGGCTTTTATCTTACATAACTGGTTGGTTAGTGGTTCCATTCATTAAGAGAGAACACATTGAAAATGGACCAGGTATGGTTTGGGTTGATCTCTATTATCATCAATTCAGTTTTAAAGATGTTGAATTTGAAAGATCTAAGAGATGTTATGTACGCAATTTGTTATATGGGTTTGGGCTAAAAATGTTAATATTTTGATAATTAAGATTTGCTAGAGAAACTGGAAAAAGATGGGTATGGATTTAAAATATTTAGGAAGTGCAATCAATACACTTCAGAAAGGCATTAAATATTGAGAATGAGTGTGAGAGAAGTTTATCAAGGATGATGATTCTCAAGTTTTGGACTTATGCAACTGTGTTGATAACCAAGATGAGAAATAGCTTCTTGGATTAAGAGTATATATTTGGCTGCAGTTTCTATTTTACTGTGGTTCCAAAGAAGCTGAGTGGAAGAAGGGGTGCCTGAAGATGAGGGACTCTGAAATATGCTTATGTGATAGAAATGTGTGTGTACTTTTGACTTTTTTTTTTTTTTTTGCAGTTTTTGGCCAGGGCTGGTTTTGAACCTGCCACCTCTAGCATATGGCGCTGGCACCCACCCTCTTGAGCCACAGGACCTACTTTTGATGTTTTTAAGCATCAATTAGGCTCAAGAACACTTCTCAATTGCTCATTACTTATTCTCCCACCCTGTTGGTTGAATAAGTAATCATTCCAAGGCAAGCACTTAGAAATGAAAAGCCACTTTGCTAGGAGGTGTTTGTATACATCCTTTCAATATACATATATATATATGTGTGTGTGTGTGTGTGTGTGTGTGTGTATAGTATATGTGGTGGATATATATATTTCAGGGGAAATTATGTGATCTGAATTTGTTTTAGTGGATAATATTTTCTTTGCATTTTCAGGGCTGTGATTTTGCTTTATCAAAAGCAAAAGGAAGATCAGTCCTGAAGTTTGGAAATTACTTTGACCAAACACCTGTTACAGTTTTTGCTTCCTATACTAGTCTACTATAAAACTTGAGTTACCCTCATTAATTTTGCATCACTGGCAATTATATAATGAGTCTTCCTTCATAATGAAAATCTGCTTGGGTTTGCCATGTAGACCATGGAGATAATTAAAGTGGATTAATCAATGGCCCACATAATTAACAGTTCTTAACATACTTGCAAATCTACTATAGGTGATGTCTACTGACAGAGATTCTGTCTCAGTACTGTTACCTTTTGAATATCAATGAAAGAAGGTTAAAAATCATTTTTTTGAGGAGTCATTTTATGAAAAACTTTGTTAAATGCAACCTTTAAAAAATGGAATGGAGCAATCTCTTTAATCCCTCATGTCTTTGACCAAATATGAAGTGACTGGTTTTCTCCTTTGTCCCTTTTTCGAATGTGGACAGAAATCTCTGCCAAGATCTTTCAATCATTTTTAACATGTTACATGTGAAATGTGTGTATGAAGACATGGGAAGTATGGCCATTTAGAAAACCTACTTTAATAGAGGTAGATGGGGCAGCTGACTAAAGTGACTTTGCTTTTGTTTCAGTACAGACAGTTCTTTTACTTGGCAACATTTCATATCTGCAAAGAGCTACTCTTAGGACTTATAAATCAATTTTCTTAAGGTAATCATAATTTTTTAACACAAGTCTAAGAAATGAATACTACCTTGGGAGATTTGCACACACAGAGATTGCTTAGAGTGTCTGATATTAAATTTTTGTGATGTCCATGTGGGGGTTCAGTTTTGATGACTTCCTGAAAATATGCCAGAAGAATTAGCATGCAGTATCCAATAAATATGATTTCAGGGCATGGGTTGAGTCTCTTTGATTAGGAACATGGCATTTTAATGTCAGAACAAAGCATTACATTTTCATTTTTTAATAAAGGAATTTAATGTAGTGTGTCATAAACAGCCTCAATTTATCTCTGACCTCCATGCAAATCTCTGAAGCTCATCCTACTTCATTCCATTCCATTCCCATGTTTCACTTTATTCCTCATTCTATCCCTGATCCCTACCTCAAAATTTGTCCTTGTCAAAATGTCCTGGGTTGTCTCTGCTTCTAGCCATAGCTTAACTGTCCTGGCATTCTTTCAGGGAAAATGTAGTTTCAGGCCTTAACCACATCTTTTGCTCCATCTGGTTCATCCAGCAAAGCAGTGATTGCCTTTTCTGTGGAGCCAGGAGGCAGTTAATATATGTTCATTGATTAGGTAAAATGATAAATTCACACATCATTGATAACATCTGGTGAACTTTCTTTAATATTGAACACATGTGAATGTGATTTTATATGCATGAGATTACACAAATGTGCCATTTTATTACCTGTTTTTTTCACACAAAAATATTGAAGACATCTTTTCACATCAATATATGGAGTTGTGCAGTTATTCTAATGGTTGTATAGTGGTGCTTTATGTATATCAACATCGTTTATTTAATGATGTTGGCAATTGGTTGGCATTTATTTAATCATGTTGGCAAGATGATCAATTGAAGCAGGTAGAGCATATCTTTATCATCTTATTATTGTCTTGTATTTGTTCTCACTTCTCTTTATTATTTTTCTTTTATTCCTGCTGTGCCTAGGTTCCTCTAAGCTAAAGAAATACTGAGAGCTCACGCCACTGGGGCTCTCTGTATGTTATCAGAGACTCTTGTAGTCTAAAAAAAAAAAAAAAGAAAAAAAAGAGGCAAGCCCCTAATATAGGAATTCCTAAAGATGTCTTTCAGATGAGCAAGACATACTGTTCAGCATTCACTTTTCTTTTTCATTTTCCTTTCATCATTGACTTTCCAGAATGACTGATCTTTCAGTCCCCTTCCTTCACTTTAAAAAAATGGCTTCCTATTTCTTTCAGTTTCCTAATATGAAACCACATTCTCAAAGGTCACCAGTGATTTTCTGATCACTAGATCCAAAGATATCTTTTATTCCTTACCTCTGTACCATATCACATGGATTATCCTCTCCTTAGAACGCTTTCTTGTAGATTTGAGCCCCTCATACATTTCTGATTATGCATCCTCTGTTCCCCTTTGATAGTTTTTCTTTCTGCTTTCTTACCTTGAGGAGCCTAGAAACTCAGTCTTTGGCCTTTTGTTCTTTTATCTTTATTCTTTTTGCCCCTTAAACCATGCTTCCCTCAAACTTCCCCATGTCTGCCAAAGGTGACACCATTCTTTATATCACTCTGACCTAAGAGGTTGAAGTTATCTTTGACTCAACTTTTTCCTCTTGATCCAAATAATTTTAACATCCTGTCAATTATTTCTTCAAAAGTGCACTTTTGTACACTGTAAATCAGTACAACCACTTTGGGAGGCACTTAGACCTTATCTGTTAAAATCTAAAATGCATTCATACTTTGACCAATTGCAATTCTAAGAAACAATCTTATGGGAATACTCAAGGGTGCCTATATAAGAACATATGTGAACAAGGATGTTCTTTGCAACCCTGCTTAGAATAGCAAAAAATAAAAACTAAACTAAAAATAGGAAACTACCTATGAGGCAATAAGGAACTGGTTAATGGTATATCCATTCTATGAACACAGGTATACTACTGATGAGATAGATCTGTAAGTGTTGACATGGAAATATATCCATTACATATTGTTAAGATAAAAATATCAATTGTAGGCCAGTATGTATAACATGTATAATGTAATCCTATTTTCATTATGCACACTCATGCACAGATATACACATCTGCTTATATGTTACACATGCAGAAAAAATAGGACAGAAAAAATATACGCACCAAATTGTTCAGAGTAATTATTCATAGGAAGAGAGATTTGGAGGAGGGTGGGGTTCACTTTTACTTTCTAATTTATGCTCCTGTTATTTGTTTGCATGTCTTAAAACATGGATGCATTTATTTTATGTTTCGAAAACTCTCCTATTTTTTCTTCATTTCTTCTGAAACAACTCTAGTTCATATTTGAATTAATTGTTATCTGTAACCCTGAAATATTCTCCTAAAGGGCTCCTGCCAGCTCCAATTACTTTATTAGCCCTCTGACATTGGACTTTGAGAACCTTTTTAAAAGAGAATACCTACCTTGGCTATCTCATGCAGTGTTAAGTTTAAAAGGAAATAATGCAGATTGGGTGAGCTTTGAAATACTCTTAGGCACTGTGTTAACATAAGACTTTACCTCTAACAGTGGCTTGCAGGATACCCTAGGGCCTGAGAACTGGCTGGGCAAGGTCTGGGAAATCATACAAATAGCACCACTGAGACAATAGAATGAAAGCCCTAAGGGTGAAACATTGGAACAGTGAAGTTACCCAACAAGGTTCTTCAGCTCTAATATACAAACCTCCCCTGGCTAATTTTTACATTCACATCACCTATGTTTTTAACTAGATTGGTTGGGAGAGCAGCCTTCTAAAGCAATTCATCTTTGCAATGATAAACAATGCAAGCAGTTTAGAGCTCAGCCATTAAACTCACACTTATTTCTAAGCCTAATTGGTACTATTAACATCCCAAGGATAAGGAAGCCTAAATAATAATGTGAGAATGGAGCTAAAAATATATTCTAAATATTTAGAAGTGAAGCAATTTCCCTTTAAATGAGTTACTTTAATAAAAGCATATGGTCTGCCTAATGAAAAATTTCATCATCACTTGCATTGAACTGTAGCAAATAAATTGCATTTAGCATGTATGTAGTGCAAGAGTAAAGTCTGTTTGCTGCTGCTACCATCACTTACTGTGTTTATGAAGATATCAAAATATTTATATTGTGTTTTGACTTGATATGAAGAATGAACTGGGAGATATTTTTATTCTGTAGTGGTCTCTCATTACTATTATTTCTTTGAATCACTGAGCAACATTGTCACAAACTCCTGTTCCATGTGGCCATTGTACAGCTATTGGATTTTGTATAGTTATTAATTCTGATGACTGAAACTGTGGGTCTGAGGGCATACAATGACCTCAAAAGCATCTTAAGGTCTATCAGCTACTCCCACACCCATTCACACTCCTTAGGCTAAGAATTAGAGAAAGGGTAAGGGCAGTTAGTAAATATTTTTCTGATAGACCTGCCATTTGATCCTATAATTCCTCTACTAGGTATATATCTAAAAGACCAAAAATCACACTACAATAAAGATATTTGTACCAGAATGTTTATTGTAGCCCAATTCATAATTGCTAGGTCATGGAAGAAGCCCAAGTGCTCATTGATCCATGAATGGATCAATAAACAGTGGTATATGTACACCATGGAATATTATGCAGCCTTAAAGAAAGATGAAGACTTTATCTCCTTCATGTTTACATGGATGGAGCTGGAACATATTCTTCTTAGCAAAGTATCTCAAGAATGGAAGAAAAAGTATCCAATGTACTCATCCCTACTATGAAACTATTTTATAGCTTTCATAGGAAAGGTATAGCACAATTATAGCCCAAGAATATGGGGAAGAGGGAGAGAGAGGGGTGGGGAGGAGGGAGATTGGGTGGAGGGAGGGTGATTGATGGGACCACACTTGTGGTCCATCTTACAAGGGTACATGTGAATCTTCTAAATGTAGAATATAAATGTCTTAACACAATAACTAAGAAAATGCCATGAAGGCTATGTTAACCAATTTGGTGAAAATATTTCCAATTGTATGTAAAACCAGCACACTGTACCCCATGACTGCATTAATGTACACAGCTATGATTTAATAAAACAAACAAATAAACAAAGAATCATATGGTCTACCAAATGCTTTGGTTATTCCTGTACAAATAATGTACAGTATTGTGTCCAGAATCTGAACTCAAACAACTTGGAATTCAAATGAAAAATTCGAGAAAATTTTGCCCGAAATCTGAACGCTGCTTTGGAATCTGAATGTCCACATGTCGTTTGTGTATTTTTGTGCATACTTTTCCCCAGTGCTCCAGCCACCCATTATGCTTTGTGGTTCAATTTGTTGTTGAAAGTTATAGCGAAAGCATCTTGTGTGATTTTCCCTGCTAATTTTATGCTTTTGTGCCTTTTGTGTGCGTGTGTGTGTGTGTATAATCATATATAGATAGATAGATAGATAATACCTAAGTGTATGTAAGTATAGATAGATATATAATAACTAAGTGTATTCATCATGGGCCCTAAAAACTAGAGTGAGGAAAATAAGAGTAATAGGAAAGCTGTTAGAGCTACAATTGAGGTTAAGAAAGATTGCTGTGCATGAAAGAGGTACAGGTGTGCTGATCTTGCTACTGTGTTTGGGATGCCTAAATCAACTGTTTTTAGGGTTTTGAAATATAAATAAGCTATCAAAGCAGCTAATCTGGCGAGAGAGGTTAGGATGCTGCCCTGTAAGATAGAAATGTAAGGAAGGGATGGAAAAATTCCTCTTAGTTTGGATTAATGAAAAACAGCTGGTTGGTGATGTGATTTCTGAGATGATAATCTGTGAGAAACCCAAGGTCCTCCATGGTGATTTAGTGAAAGTATGCCTGATACTTGTGCTCAAAAGGAGGAGTTTAATGTCAGTAAGGGGTGGTTGGAGAACTTTAAGAAAGAACTGGGATCCCTAGGGTTGTTATGCATGGAGAGGCTGCCAGGTTTAATTTGAAAGTAGCAGAAAAGTTTGTAAAGAAGTTTAAGGAGTTTATGAACAGTGAAGGGTATACTTTGAACCAATGTTCAATTATGAAGAAACAGGCCTTTATATTTTTGGGGTTTTTATGTTTTTAATTTTATTACTTTACCTTTTTATTCAAATGATAACTGATGACTAAAACTGTGGGTCTGACAATACCCACAATGACCTCAAACAAATTTTAAGGTCTATCATTTCTGATAGACCACTACAGTATAAAAATATCTCCGAGTTCATTTTCCATATCAAGTGAACACACAATATAAATGTTTTTATATCTTCATAAATTTATTAATATTTTACCTTAAAAACCCAGTGTATTTACTGTTAAAATAGTTTTCAACGTTCGAGTTTGTGGGACTCAGGAATGGATTAATCTAGTTTCTATCATTTTAAAGGGGAAAAATAATCTTGGAACTCGAATGATTTGGAACTCTAACATGGTTCTGGAATGGATTACTGTATCTGGTATCACTGTACTAGTGTCAGTTTCAGTTGGCAACTAATCTTAGGAAACAGAAAAGCCCACAGTCCCCTTTATACTAGCAAGATAAATTCTAGACAGCAATGATAAAGAAAGGTAGGAGAGGCTTGTCAAATAGTTTATATTGATGGGTGAGCCACATTCTATTTTAAATTTGTCAACATGAGTACTATGACAAACTTATATGTACTTCAGAATAGGTACTGTTGGTAAAGTAAGAGAGAGGTACATTTCCTTAAGAAAGCTTTTACTTTAAAATTCCTTTAAATGGAGATCTAGAAATGACCCAGAATGTTTCATATGTTATAAGAAAATCACATATTTTTTTGTGGAGTAATATGTTAAATAATTAATCAATGTGATCTATCACATACACATAATTATGCTCCTTAGCTCAATAATCATTATGGTCTGTAACTCACAAAATCCAATTAGTACTTTTGTTTCTGGGTATTTACAGTTCAATTCAACAAGATTTTATTGTACCTATTATATGCCACAGGCACCATTCTAGACACTGGCTCAAATGACACAGATGAATAAGGCATAGTCCTTTCTCTTACAGAGTTTGTATATTCACCAGATAAATTGGTAGGGTCACTGTCTGGAGTGGCTAAAATCCAAGATATGCCCTCAGGTTATCCTTATATCAACATATAGAAAATATTCATATTTGGGGAAGGTGGTAGGTCAAAAGCAGTTGGATGATGGGGGAGGTATAGTGGGGAGATAAGCATAACAAAGGCTAAATGATGATTAGGGCCTTGTTTAGTAATCCATGGAAGTTGGAGACTAGTCCATTCAAAATTGAACCTCAAACTGTCTTGATTTTTCAGTTACTTATTATTCCACAATTTAAAAGGTCAAAGCGTGTTTGTAGCTTGATTAAGAAAGTGAAATGACCTAAATGGTCCAAAGATATGTATTTAAAAAACATGAATAACTGAATTAATTATGTAGCAGTTTGAAAGAATTGTGTTTATATTTGTCACCTCATTATTTCACAGAAAGACATCAATAACCTTTAAAAATAACAACTAGGGAATGCCAAAGCTACTGAATTTAGATCCAACAAATGATGTATTTTAAGGTAGTTGATGATGAATTCCACAGCAATAAAATGTAAAGGTGCCCATGGGCAGTGATGAGTTTCTAGGTGATTATACCATAAAGACATACTTCAAAATTTCACCAGTCTTTGAATGTGGTTGATATTTGAAGTTTGTAAATCATGTTCAGTGTTCCAGATGGAGGCCACCAGCTCATGGTAGGTGCCAACAACTGTCAGTTCCACCTTATTGAACTAAGGGCACAAAACAAATTTCTTAAGCAGTGGCCTGTTTTACCAGAGTCATGAGAACCAAAACAAGCTTTGGTAATATTTTGAGAGAGTCTCCAGTTAATTTGATCTAAAAGGAAGTGTAATAAATCCACTTTTTTTGGTTCTTATAATCAAGTGAGTATTTTAGTAACTGTGTAATAGAGCTGACAATAATGATAATATTAATAATAATGATAATAAAAGAACAGAACTTACAGATAACCCATTTCCCCTTCAGTCAATATATAACGTGCATAGAAGCTCTGGAATTTGAGGCTTACATTATAAATTTGGTAGGTACATGTATTCCAGAATTTCTAGAAAAGAGGTTTAATCTTGTGGATTTACAAATTTATACAAACAGTACACCATGATAAAAATGCTTATAAAATTTTTAAATAGCATAGGGAAATGCTTAGGATAAATGAATGAAAGCAGTCAATAGCAGTGTACATTCAGTATGAAATCAATGACAAGAAGATAAACAAGGGATCAAAAATATATACTAGAAACAACTATGTCAAAGATGTTTATGGAGGTTTCCTTTAGGAAGGTGGTGTGATTTTGGATTGTTTTTCTTTATATTATTTTGATGTGCTTTCCAAATATTCCATCATGAATGTATAGCTAAAAATAAAGTGAATACATGTTATTGTTAAGTATTGGGCAACATAGGAACACACAATGAACAAAATAGAAAAACCCCACTAATATTATTAACACTATAGAACAACTATTGTCAGCATTTTGGTGTGTATGCTCTATATTTTTTAAAACTATAGCATCCATATTAATTAATTCAAAACATTTAAAATAATGCTTTACATTTTGTTTTTTAACCTAGTATTAAAAAGTATTTTAAGCATACAGTAAAGCATAGAGGATAATAAAATGAATGCCTGTATACCCACAACCCAGCTTTGTCAAATAATAACATTTTGCCTTATTTTCTTCAAATAGTTTTGTGTTGCTTAAAAAAATTATAAATGTCTTAACACAATAACTAAGAAAATTCCATGAAGGCTATGTTAACCAGTTTCATGAAAATATTTCAAATCATATATAAAACCAGCACATTGTACCCCATGACTGCATTAAATGTACACAGCTATGATTTAATAAAAATATTAAATCAAATAATCAGTGCAGTTAGACTTACCTGGTTAGTTCTTCTTGGTGTTCCATTTATTTCCTCTCTCTGTCTCTCTCTCTCCCTTCACAGAGGCAATCACTATTTTGATTTGGGTATTCATCATTTTCATACTATCTTTACTACACTCATATTTATCCATAAAATATACTAGTATTCTAAGGCTTTTCATATTATTAATAGATACACACACACACATATATATATACATACATACACATGTATATGTATATACTTTATATATATTAAAATATATATACTATCTCTCTTCTATCTCTACCTATATATGTACACAAACATATATATTTCTATCTCTACAAATATTTGTACCTCTACAAATATATATATATATATATTTGAATTTTCACCCAACTCCTTGAGGTTTGACTATATCATCAAATATAATTTGACTCATTCATTTCTCTTGTTGTGTCCTATTACATGTTATGACTTTATCACACCTTATTTGCCTGTTCCCTTTTATAGACATTTAGATTGTTTCTAATTTTTCATGACTGTAAATATTGCTACAATGAATATTTTTGTGCATGACTCCTTCATATGTATATATGTGTTACTTTTTCTAGGGCAAAGATCAAGAAACTATACACCATGGGTTAAATTTGTCTAGTTGCCCATTTTTGTAAATAAAGTTTTATTGGAACACCACCAGACATATTTGTTCATGTAGTATCTATGGCTGCTTTCATGACACAATGACAGAGTCGAGTAGCTGTTACAGAGATTGTATGGATGGCAAAACCTAAAATATTTACCATCTTGCCCTTTAGAGAAAAAGTTTGCTGAACCCTGATTGAGGCATGAAATTGCTGTGTACAAGGTACGTGTCTTCAACTTTAGAAACACAGTGAAATCACTCTGTATTGTGGTGTACAAGATGATAATCTTCCACTAGTGTATGTGACTTCTGTGGCTCCATAATTTTAGCAGGACAGCATGCCCTTCTGGTCCCCTAAGTTTCTTTGCCACAATCAAGAAATCAGAGAATCATGAGGCCACTTTCAAAACTTGTTCCCTGGTTCCTCTCTTCCTGATTGAAAAAAAAAATTATTTATTTTAGAAGAATGTTCACTTTATTATTATTTATAAAAGGAAAATATGGACTAACCTAATATAAAATAAGAGTGATAGGTGGTGCTGGTCTACCTCAGGTGCCACCTCCTTGTACCCTGAGTAGGAGTACTGCCAGGCTCACACTGAACAGACCTGTGCCTCAGTGCCCAGAGGAGGCAGCCTATTGAAGTGCCTCCCTAGTCAAGGTCAGTGCCCAGCTGTGACCCTGGAGGTAGAGGCCTCAGGAAGCAAGAGGAACAGCTTAAAAAATACCAACAACATTTGTGGTATGGGGAACTATTTCTATGGGCTAAAGAGAAATGGTATATATGGTGGTAGACTGGCACTCAGCATCTACTCTAACTTCCTTCTGGTGTGTTTTTCTATATTGACAAATTTTGAAAGTTAAATATCCATATCTCACAGAGTCTCTTTTACCAGGTTTCTGCTTGTATCCACAAAATAGATGCACTGGTGTGGGGTTTAGGGGCAGAAATGAGGCATTGATCATCTTGCTGGCCTATCTGTTGCTGCCTTCAAGCACAACTGTAGAGATAGTGGCCATTTCTGAAGAGACTTTGAGGTTTCCTCAGTAGCTTTGTGGGAATCTAGAGGCAGTATGATGGTGGCTATGTGAACTGCTTGGATGGATTATGTGTATAGTAGTGTGTTCAATAGTTCAATGTTTCCTATTGTGGCCTCATGGCTCTCCTTTCTTGATTGTGATGAAGAAACTTAGAGGGCCAGAAGGGTGTGCTGTTCTGGAAGTCATTAACAGAAACCCAACCTAGAGCCTGCTCCTCCATCACTTCCAATGATCATTAAGTGCTTAATCCCTTGTGCTATAATGCTTTCTGCTTAAAATTGATAGAGTTGTTTCTATTTCTCACAATTGAATCCTGACATACACAACTGTCTAAAGAGAGAGACTGAACATAAACAAGTAATTCTTATACACTTTGCTAAGTGCTAATTCAGTTAAGTAGATAACTATGCTATTGGATCACAGGGGAAGGACTATTTTTGCCCACAAGTGTTAGGAAAAATTCACTTAGGAGGTGATTTTTGGCTAAGTCTTAAAGAGTACCATGGGCAGAGAACAGCCTGAGAAAATCCAGAGATGTGATTCTACAAAAATTTGATGTGGCAGAATCAGAGGGTGTGTGTAATAGAAAGATCCCATTGACAGTTATGCATAGGACAGCTTGGAGGGATAGGAAAATGTAGTTAGGGAAAAAGTTAGGAAACTGAGAGGACACTCACAAAAATATTGAATATGAACAACAAGAGAAAAGTCCAGGATTTCTATGTTTTTGTCCCATAAATAGTGGTTCTTTCTTGCTTCTTATCTTTCTTCCATTCCTTTAACTCTTCCTTGTCTCCACTCATGAAAAAACTCTCCCTATGTAAAACTGCATTCATTCCTGTGTGTGTTTTCTCTGTTGTATCTCCTACAATTTCTATCACAATTCCTTACACATGATACTGCTCGATAAATATTAGTCGAATGTTTTATCTGAGCTACTTGATTGCACCTGTAAGAGTGGTTAACAGAGCTAAAAAAAATCAATGCACTATTCTAAGTGACTGTTTGAAAAAGATTTAACCATGGCAATAGATTACATTGATCCCTTTATTTTAGTTTATTCTTTATCTTACTCAAGCAAAAGCACTTTCTACATTTCTTCTCAAGTTAATCAAGAAAAGCATTACCTTATCTCTCTAGTATTCTCTCTGAGGTAAAATAGTCTTTATGTTCTTCCCTAAAGCCTTTTTCTAAAACTCTTATTTTTGTAGCAGAAAATTGAACTCTTTTCTTTGTTTATAACAACAATAATAGTTTCTAATGATACCAAGAATAACTAATGCTATTAATAAAAAATTGAAAAATTGAATGAAATTGAAAAATAAAATGCCGTAAAACATGAGAGTTCTTCCAAGCCCTGTATTGAAGTTTCCATAATAAAAAATATGATTTCTTTTGAGTTAAATTAAATTTAACAATTTTTTTTTGCAGTTTTTGGCCAGGGCTGGGTTTGAACCCCCCACCTCCAGCATATGGGGCCAGCACCCTAGTCCTTTGAGCCACAAGAGCCGCCCAGTTTAACAATTTTTTATAGGAGAAGACTAAGAAAAACATTTTTTTCTTTTTCTTAATTAATATGAAAGAACTTGATAGTCAGAGTCCTTGTTTTACTTCAGAGATGGTTTGAGTTACAGTCAGAAAGAACTTTAAAAAGATACAGCCAAAATTTAGAACACATTGTGACCAGACAATTAAACAAAAAGAATTATAAGCTTTTTCATATAGTGCTGTTAGAGTTCAAAGGAGGGAAAGATTATTGGTTGGGAGAAATCAGTAAAAATGTAGTTCAACAAATATTGGGCTATGGTTTGAAGGCTAGAATTTGGGTAGGCAGAGGAAGGAAAAGTACACATACAGAAAATAGAGTGGACAAATATGTGGAAGTGGGAATGAGTGAAAGAATTCAAAGGACAGAGAATAGATTATTATGATTAATGGAAACCATTATGAGAAGAACAGATGTATAGACTGATGGGGTAAATTATTTTGCTTATTACTTTCTTTTTATAGTAATTAGTGTTTGGAACATGCCAGACTACCAGTATGAGATTGGAACCATTGTCTGGATATTGGCCATCATTTGAACTATATATTTTTTTATTAAGTCATATACACATAGATCACGTATACAATAATGTGAACTATATATTTTTTGTGAGACAATCTCACTCTATCACCCAGGCTAGAGTGCTCTGGTGTCATAGCTCAGAGTAGCTTCAAACTCCTGAACTCAAGTCATCCTCTTGCCTCAGCCTCCCCATTAGCTGGGACTACAAGCCTGTGCCACCACACTCATCTAATTTTTCTATTTTTAGTAGCAATGGGGTCTCACTCTTCCTCAGGCTGGTCTTGAACTCCTTAGCCCAAGCAATCCACCCATGTTGGCTTCCCAGAGTGCTTAGATTGCAAGTGTGAGCCTCTGTGCCTGGCCCGAACTGCAGTTTGGATCTATCTTCCTAGTTGTTGAACTATTATATTGTCAGAGCTGGCAAAGGCTTTAAAGATCTTTAATCCAACTACCTCACTTTATAGGTCTGGAAACTAGAGTTCAGAGAGAAATTACTGGTTTGAGTTCACAGAATAAGACAGGCATTTTAATCCAAATATATTGCTGGAACTTACCGATGCAGTTAACCTGCCAAATACTAAAGAAGAGTGGTGTCAAGTGGCTGAGTACTTAACTGTACTACTTTTTCATATCTAAAAAGATTGTCCTTTCTCTTTATTGGATAAAAGCTGCTCCTCTGACCCTCTGTATGCTCCTGAGGGACAAGGTGAGCGTATTTTTTGGCTGAGCTAGCATTTCCCTCTCATTTGCTCATGTAGATTATAGACTCAGTTTTTTCATCCAGTGAGGAAAGGACACAGTCACTTATAAACTTTAAAATGCTAAACAGGGCCTTTATTTTGGAGATGCAGTCGTTAGATTTTGAATTGCAGTGTTTACATAGAAAGAAGTTCATTTCTTCTATTACTGTAGCTAGAGGAGGAAAGAAGTTTCAAAGGTGAAACAGTAAATTTTTTTTAGAAATTGGGGTGTATATTTCCAAAGATGATAATAACATTTCCTCAGGGACTTTTGCCCAGATATCTTCCATTTTTCTTTAAATCATAAGAACAAGATAACTCACATTGATGGCAATGACTAGGCAAACCTTGACAATGGAGTTCTAAGGGAGAGTATTGAGAAAGATGAATTATGATTGCTCAGTCTAGTCAAGGTGATGAACTATGCCAGAATGTTATCACCAATAAAGTCACTGACCCAATGTCCACAGGAGAGAATCTTAAGAGAATTAAAAAGTCTGAGGCCTAACCTTAGAGACATATGGCCAATGGGGGAAAAAAGAATTATTGAGATATTCATGCATAGGTGAACATAAGAAGCAGTGTCGATTTTGCATAAGCCAACTCAGTTATAGGAATCATCTCCTAGTACATGCTAATGTAGTGCTCTAAGTGCAGAGGGCAACAGACTTGATTGTTCTGATCATACTGGAAGATGGGTTTCCACTCAGTGGAGAAAGATATACATATGAGTATATAATGGAAAATGACAGAGATAGCTGAAAACTAAGAGAAATAGTAGTACAAAATAAAATTAAACAGACAACAAAAGCAGCAACAGTTAATGTAGTCAGTCTTAGCCATTAGAAAAGAGATCTAGGAAATGTAAAAGCTGCCCTAAACATAGCATTCATTCAGAAATGTTACCATTTCAGAAAGAGTCAGTGATCTTGAGACTTATGAATAAAAGAAAAACTCTTTAGTAAGAGAGGTATAGTGTGGTGGATAATATCTTGGACTTTGGTTTTGTGTTGGTATCATGCTTGCAATGTTGTCTCTGCATTTTCTTACTTTGGTGTCTTTGGATGAGTTATTTTACCTCTTTAATTTTTAGTTTCCTCATTAGTACAATAAAGGTAATAATAGGATATAACTTTGGTATTGTTGTGCATATATAATTAGGATTATGCATATAAGATATTTAGTACAATATCAGGTACATAAAAAACACTCAAAAATACTAAACTTACATTCTGTTCTTCATTGCTGCTGACTATATTTTTAATAAACTTTTACATTTGGAATAATTGAAAAGTTGCAAAAATGATACTGAGAGTTTCCCTATCCCCTTCGTCTAGCTTTCCCAAGCTTATGTTTGTCAAAAGTATAACATTAATTTTGGTACAATACTCTTTACTAAACTCTAGACTTTATTTGAATTCCCCAGTTTCTCCATTAATGTTATTGTTTCTGTTCTAGGATCCAGTTCAGGATGTCATATTGCATTGAGACATCATGTTTCTTTACTTTTCTCTGATAAGTGACCATTTCTTAAACATCCTTTTTTTTTCATGACCCTGAAATTTTTATACAATACTAGACTGGAGAGTATCTCTCAGTTTTATATGAAAAACTGCATTAAAATTTTTCCTTTGAATGCTCATGGCTAAAAGGTACCACCTTTCTCTTAATGAAAAGATATCAATGCTTAAAGTTAAAACTTCACTTATAATAGATTTTGCTGTTAGTTCTGCTGATTAGACTATATTTTCTCCACTGTTTAGTACATGGTAGGCATTTAAATATTGGTTAAATGAATAATATAATGTTCCTGATTTAATAGTTTAAGCTACTATTGGTATTTTGATTTATCTCTGTGCTGATGAAGTTTTATTATATTTGTAATTAAGTGAAGTCCCAAGTTAAGAATACCTGAAGCTTTATAAACAAAAAGCACCTAGATGGATTTAACTAACTCTTTGCCTCTGTATTATGTGGGTCTACTAGGTCACACACACACACGCGCGCACACACACACACACATATACAAACTCTCTTTCTCTCTCTCTCTCTCACACACACACACACTACACACTGAATCTCCAGCAGGAATGATCCCTGATACATCGTGTAATGATCTCTACAATTTATACCTATATAGGATTTATCATTTATTTGATGTAATAAATTGAATAGAAAATGGAATTACAAAGCCAGTAAGGGCAAGGATCATAGAAAGTCAGGAAACAGAATATGAATGAATGATGTATACATCGTTGAGTGAACATATATGTGTGTCTCTCTGGCTGTTTGCATGTTCATGGAAAACAACTTCAAGGATACATGTTCAACTATTAACAGTGATACATTTTTCAAAATTACTTTCTCTTTAATTGACAGTGTGTATGAATCTTGAGATAACTACTCGCTTTTACTCTTTCTAATAGGTACTCTTTGTTGATTTCTGCTGCCAATATGTGTGGCCATGTTTTCACATACAAAAATTTTATGTATGATAGAAAATGGACTAGATTTTTGTATTATCTTGTAGGTTTCATTAATTTGTCTGTCAGTCCTCATTATAGCAATATGTTTCATACTGTTGAAATGTTGTTGCTTTTAAATGCATTTTTACTTCTGGTAGTGTAAAAAAAATTGATAGCTATTTTTATATAGTCAGTCTTTCAATGAACACTAGAATTCATTTATCCAGTTGTGAAGCAATTTCTGCTAATGTTTATATTAGAATTGAGGTAAATCTGTAAACTGATGGTAGCTTTCAAAACTACTAAGAGTATAGTACAGATGTCTTACCACAACTAACAAGTGAGATATTTGTTATGTTAATTAGTCTGATTTAAGTATGTCACATTATATATCAAATCAGAACATTGTACCCCATAATTGTACACAGTTACGATGTAATAAAAATTAATTAAATAAAAAAGACATTAAGTCTTTGGGGCATTTATTTATTTAATGTTTATGATACATTTACTTATTTATGATATTTATCTATTTACTTTATTTATGATACATTTATTTATTTAATGTTTATGATACATTTATTCTGTGTTACAAATGTGTTTGTATCCCCCTTTGTCTTTATATATCTGGCTTATTATGTTTTTTAATTTTATTTATTTATTTTTATTAAATCATAGCTGTGTACATTAATACTATCATGGGGTACAGTGTGTTGTTTCTATATACAATTTGAAATACTTTCATCCAACTGGTTAACATAGCCTTCATGTCATTTCCTTAGTTGTTGTGTTAAGACATTTATATTCTACATTTAGAAAGATTCACATGTACCCATATAGGATAAATCATAGGCGTGATCCCACCAATCACCCATCCTCTACCCAGACTCCCCCCTCCCTTCCCTCCCTCTCCCCTTTCCCTGTATTCCTCTGCTAGGTATATATCGAGAAGACCAAAAATCACGCTACAATAAAGATATTTGTACCAGAATGTTTATTGCAGCCCAATTCATAATTGCTAGGTCATGGAAGAAGCCCAAGTGCATATTGACCCATGAATGGATCAATAAACTGTGGTATATGTACACCATGGAATACTATGCAGCCTTAAAGAAAGATGGAGACTTTACCTCCTTCACGTTTACATGGATGGGGCTGGAAAACACTCTTCTTAGCAAAGTATCACAAGAATGGAAGAAAAAGTATCCAATGTACTCAACCCTATTATGAAACTAATTTATAGCTTTCATAGGAAAGCTATAACCCAATTTTAGCCTAAGAATATGAGCATTTATTTTTATTTTTTTAGGTGTGTTTACTTTTTTGTATTTTATCTTCTTTAAATTTCAGATTAAGATAAGGGTACACATAATTAGGTTACATTGTTTGCATCTGTCAGGAAAAGTTCCAGTTGTATTTAAGTCCTTCAACCAGGAGGTGTGATGTATACCTCTACATTGTACCTGTTAGGTGGGAGCTTACTAAGCTCCTTCCCTTATTTACTGCCTCCCCATGTCTTTTTTTTTTTTTTTTTGAGACAGAGTCTCACTTTGTTACCCTTGGTAGAGTGCTATAGGAGCATAGCTCACAGCAACCTCAAACTCCTGCGTTTAAGCAATTCTCTTGCCTCAGCCTCCCAAGTAGCTGGGACAACAGGCACCTGTCAAAATACCTGGCTATTTTTAGAGACGGGGTCTCGCTCTTGCTCAGGCTGCTCTCAAACCTGTGAGATCACGCATCCCACCCACTTGGTCTCCCAAGTGCTGGGATTACAGGCGTGAGTCACCACGCCCTGCCTGCTTCCCCACTTCTAGAATTTAATTATGGTTTTCCTCTCATGTGGGCCTGTAGTTGTTCATTTACTAGTTTCATTTTTTATTTTATTTTTTTTATTAAATGATAGCTGTATACATTAATGCAAACATGGGGTACAGTGTAGTGTTTTCATATACATTTTGAAATTAGTATTGAGTATATGGGATGCTTGTTTTCCCATTCTCGACATACTTTACTAAGGAGAATGTTATTCAACTCCATCCAGGTAAATACAAAAGATGTAATGTCTCCATCTTTTTATAACTGAATAATATTCCATAGTGTACACATACCATAGTTTATTAATCCATTCATAGGTTGATGGTCACTTGGATTGTTTCCACATCTTTGCAATTATGAATTGAGCTGTTATGAACATTTGACTGCAAATATCCTTGTGTTAAAATATATGTATATATATTTTTAAATTTTAGGTAGATTTCCTAGTAATAGGATTAGAGGTTCAAATGATAGGTCTACTTTTAGTTCTTTGAGGAATTTCCATATTATCCATAGAGGGTATAGTAGTTGGCAGTCCCTTCAACAATGCATGAGTATTCTCTTCTCTCTGCACCCATGCCAGCATCTATAGCTTTGGGATCTTGTGATGTGGGCCATTCTTACTGGAGTTAGGTAATATCTCAAAATTGCTTTGATTTGCATTTCTCTGATGATTAGGGCCAATGAGCATTTTTCTTTATATGTTTGTTAGCCATTCATCTGGACTCATGAGAAAAGTTTATGTTCATGTCTTTTAAACAATTTTTATTGGGGTTGCAACTCTTTTCTTCTTGATTTACTTGAGTTATTTTAGGTTCTGGTAATTAGCCCTTTGTTGAGTTATACCATGCAAATATCTTCTTCTATTCTAAAAGTTGTCTCTATGCTTTCTTGTTTGTATCCTTAGCTGTGCAGAAACTTTTTAATTTGATCAGGTCTCATGTATTTATTTTTGTTGCTGCTGCTGTTGCCAGTGGGGTCTTCTTAATAAATTTTCTCCCTAGGCCAATAAGACTAAGAGTTTTTCCCACACTATCTTCTATGGTTTTTATAGTTTCATGTCTCTACAAGTCTATAGTGATCAAAACAGCATGATGTTGGTATAAAAATAGAGACATGGATCTGTGGAACAGAATAGAGCATTAGAGAGGAACCTAGCCTCATATAGCCATCTGATCTTGCACAAAGCAAACAGAGTCATACACTGGGGAAAAGAATACCTATTTAATGAATGGTGCTGAGAAAACTGATTAGCCATATATAAGAGAATGAAACAGTACCCACACCACTTACCACTTACAAAAATTAACTCATGATGCACAAAAGATTTTAACCTAAGATAATAGCCTTTCTAACTGGTGTGAAGTGATATCTCATTGTAATTTTAATGTGCATTTCCCTAATGATTGGTGATACTGAAAATATTTTCCTATACCTGTTGAAAATTTGTATGTCTTAATTTGAGAAATTTCTGTTCAAGTCCTTTTCCATTCTTGACCTCTGTTATATCTGTTCTTGCTGTTCAGTTGTTTGAGTTCCTTAAATATTTGGGGTATTAACTTCTTCCTTATCAGATGTATGGTTTGGAATCATTTTCTCCCATTCCACAGGTTGTCCCTTCAATCTATTGATTTGCACTTTTTTGTGCAGCAGTATTTTAGTTTTATACTGATTTTTTTTTAATGGGAATGAGTTTAGAAGAAGGGTGGAAAAATTGAGACTAATTTTTTACTTTTTACCTGCTATACCTTTTGTCCTGTTATACCTTTTTTTCTAATAATAAAAAATGAAGAAAAATATTTTAAAAGAATTCAGCATATGATTTCATTAAACTATGGTAACTATAACAAACAAAATAGATGATTTTGAGATTTTAGGAAATAACTGAATTTATAGTAAATGATGTTTAGCAGCTGTGAGAGGATTCTGACTGTTGGGTTGCTGAATTTAAATATGTGCACTATATGCAGATGTCAAAGAGCTATGTAGGGAAATATCAACAAACAATCCAAGCTACTTATGTTTTTATGCTGTAATTTTGTAAAGATTGTCAGATAAAATGATGAGAACATATGAGTTCCCCTCCCCTGCATAGCTGAGACCTCCTCACAGGAACTGTTTCTACATAGCCCCACATATAGCAAATGGAACCCACAGCTGAAAAAGGCTCTTGTGAGACCATTTGCTAGGTGTGCGGGTAGACTATATATGGCAGGAAGCGAGACGAATTTTGTTTTTTTGTTTTTTTTTTTTTTTTGCATTCCGTCGGTGCAATATACAGTAAAAGAGAGCATAGAAATAGTTATTATGTCAACTTGAGCCAAAGGCCATGGTTTTGGAACAATTAGTTCTGCTTCAAGGTTATTGCTGCTTTCCCTGCTTGCTTTCTCTCCCTGTGTATGCTTTATTCTCTCCATGTCTTTGTTGGACATTTCCTCCACAGAAGGCAATTAATAATGGAAGTCATGGTTAATACAAATGGCTTGGTAAATGATAAGCTAGTGGTTTATTAAATCTAGTTTTTTTTGATTCTCAATAGCTGTAACTAAAAGCAATGGGGCAAATTATTTAAAAATATGAGGAGTTTACAAATTCATTGATTTGTCAAACATTTATTGATCACCTGTTAGGTTTCAGGCACTGTGTTAGGTGTGACAGGAAAATGAAAGCATCAAACATTAATAGTGTCTGGTGCACTCTAAGAAATAAAGTAATCCTCAGTACTATAAGCACTGGCAATGCCAGAAAATGGAAATATAAATCTTTCACATTAATTTGGCTTTTAAAATAGATAAGTTTGTTCTGAGAAGTAGAAATTAAGACAGATATTGATTTTGAAAAGTTAAGTATAAGATAATTTGGTCTGATTTGCTTAATTAAATAAAATTCTACAAACTGATCCAGAGATTCCAAACCTGGTGCAAGCAGAATTTTCGTCAGTCCTCTTTTTTTGCTCTAGAATGTTATTTTGTCCATTTTACTTCACTCATCAGCTGGTATGGCCAAATACCTATAGCCTTATTTCATTTTAGGTGTTTAATTTTTAGAGAAACTGCTTATAGCTAGCTGCATGATGCTTGAGGTTTTAGGGTTTCCAAGCGTTGACTTTCTATAATCTTACTAAGTGTTTGGAAGGAATAGAAAGTTCTCTGCTTGCACAACTGGAATGAGAGTTGATTTAAGCTATTTAAATAACCTTTCCATTGGGTTATTTAAATAGTATTGTGATCATTAAGTAAGATCATCTACTCCTTACCCCCCCAAAACACTTTATCTCTAGAGTACAACCCTTTTCTCTAGCACACACTAAAATATAAGGTACATTAAGCTCCCACAAGGTCAGAGTTTAATCTAATAGCTTTAGTTTTTTAGAATACTTACCTTTGAATCCCAAAGCTAGCAATAAAGAATTGTAAATGCCAGGACTTGTTATTATGAAGCCCATGCATGAAAACTATGAACTTAACACAAGAGGGTTAGGATGTCATAGTATGAGTCTGTTTGCTTTTTCTTTTCCCTAATAAGCTCAGGTAACTGGTTGAGATGCAGCAAACTAGGAGGGGAAATAGGACTATCAGAGGCAAGTTGGGTAATAATTGACAGCCTGGCAGTAAGGAGGAGAATGAAAAACATGGAGAAAGTGCTGTATTACAGCACAGCACAATAACCATGGTTCGTAATGATGACAATGAGTCATTGAGAAAAAGGTTAAATTATGTTCTATGTCTTTTAAGATGACAGAGAAAAATTTATCTCCAATGTTGTTCAGATTTCTGAGCTTGAGATGAAAATTTTCGTTATCTGGAAAATGTACAAATGTGAAGCACTTCATTTTTCTGAAGCATTGCTATAATATAAACACATGCATATATGCACATAATTATGAATTGCTCTAAGAGATGATGTATCTCATTAGTTAACTATAATTAGATGAAGTCAAATGTTTCTAGCCCTGATTTTTTGATACCCTCTCCATATTTCCAGTTATGTCAAGAGGTGTCTTATTATCTTGGACAATAAGCAACCATAAGGATTACTCACTCACCATGGCATACTATGTGTCTAACACAGTGTCAGGCACAAAGTAGGCACTCAAATATTTTGTTGAATATACATACACATACATACATAGATATGTGTGTGTGTGTGCATCTCACAAGACAAAAGAAAAAGTTATAAAATCAATGATTTTAGTAACTTTTTAAAGGTCATTGTAGAGTTAGCCATTGCTATCCACAAAAGAAAAGTATCAATGGTATGCAACATCAAACTAAATTTTCTTACATGTCTGTAGTATAAGCTCATCTTCGCTGGGCTCTTCTGGGTGTCTCTTAGCTGCAGATTGGGTCTGTGTCTGCCCTATGTGTCTTAGACTAGCTGGTTAATCAGAATGTGTTTTTCTAATGGTTAAAGTGGAGGTGCAAGAAAGCAAGCAAAAACATGAGGACCCTTTTAAGACTCCAGTTTGAAACTGGGAACATCATCTCTTCTACCCATATTCCATTGGAAAAATCAAGTCACATGATCAAGCCCAAAGTAAGCAGCCTATTAGTTGAAGGAACTGTAAAGTCACATGGCAAAGAAATGAATATAGGCAGGACTGATGAATAAGGTCAATAATTTCATCTAACACACTGAGAAATTATCAAAAATAGGTTAACAAGGCTTGAAATCAGATACATATGATTACTGCTATGGTACAATAACTGGGTATTTTTCTCTGATTTTAACAATAATCTCATAGGCCTGGCTACAGAGGGATGGTGAAACTAGGCTCTACAATGTATGCCTAGGGCAATACTCATCATTCTGCTATAGGCTGCTGTGAGTCTGAGACATGAGTATACTGTGCTCCCCACAGCTTTTTGCCTACCCTGCTTGCCTGAATAGGGCACCACTGTCTCTGGTCACAAGTCCACAGCTGACACAGAGTTAAATGCTGACCTGTGCCCTGCCTTCAGGCGAAGTTTGGACAGCTGTGGTAGCAGCTGCCACCTGCCCAGAAGGATAGGAAAGGCAAAGCTCTCTTGAGCACACCTAGGACCATACTCACAGCGTTGCTATGGGAAGCCATGGAACTGTAGACTAGCATGCCAAACCCAGCACAGTTAACAGCAATGCCAATGCTTTTGATCCCAGTGGTTTGCTCCACCACTACTACTGCTATCACCCACTTCAGTCCAGCTGCCCAGGGGCCTGAGAACCTACCCACACACCCAGCTCATTCCTCCCACTATTAGATTCTGAGCAAGCCATTTGGATGTGTAAGACTAAAACTAGTACCAGCATAAACTCTCTGGGGTTCAGAGCAGGCTCACTCAGTAACCACCAGGGTTGAAGACTGGCACATTTGGCATCCAAGTCCCCATCAAAATTTCACTATAGCCTCAATTAATAACCATACTCTAAACCACCAGGAAAATCACAGATACCACTTAACACTGTGTACTTCTTAAGAAATTATGTATGGATTGGCACCTATAGCTCACTGGTTGGGGTGCCAGCCACATGCACCAGGCCTGGTGGGTTCAAACCTGGCCTGGGCCTGCTAAACAACAATAACCAACAACAAAAATAGCTGGGGACTGTGGCAGGCAACTGTAGTCCTAGCTACTTGGGAGGCTGAGACAAGAGAATTGCTTGAGCCCAAGAGTTTGAGGTTGCTGTGAGCTGTGATGCCACAGCACTCTACCTAGGGTGACATAGTAAGACTCTGTCTCAAAAAAAAAAAAAAAAAAGAAAGAAAGAAAAGAAAAGAAAATGTAAAAAGAAAAAAAAAGACAAAAATTATTCCTATGGTACAATAACTGGGTCTTTTCCTTTGATTTTAACAATAATCTCATAGGCCTGGCTGGGGAGGGATGGTGAAATTAGGCTCTTCAATGGCAAAACTAGGCTCTTTATGTAAAGACCACACTACTACAGGTACCCCAAACCAAAACCAAAGTGTCCTACTCAAACAAAACCACATTATCTTCTAGAAAAACTTATCCTCCATGCAAGCAATTTGAAAAAAAAATTATAAAAAGTCACTACTGCTCTGATGCACAGATATCAAGGGAAAGACACAGGAAACAAGAAAAAGAGAGGACATATGACACCACAAAAGTACCACAACTATTGTCTAGCAACAGTTCCCAATCTAAAAGAACTCCTTGAAATGTCAGACAAAGATTTCAAATATTGATTTTAAAGAAGCCGAAGATGCATAAGAAATCCTGAAACCAATACCAATCAATTAGAAAATAAATTTAAGATATGAATGAGAAATGTACCAAGTAAATAGATATTCTTTAAAAAAGGCAGTTCTACAATTAAAATACTCGTTAAAGAAAATACAATATGTATATGAAAGCTTAAATAATTGATTGGACCAAGTAGGAGGATGAATCTCAGAACTTCAAGCCAGGTTTTTTGAAATAATCCAGACAGTGAAAAATAAGGAAAAGGACTATAAAAGACTCAACAAAGCCTTCAAGACATCTGGAAGTACTTGTTTAGTGATTAAACTTACAAATTTTTAGAATTCACGAAGGGGAACAGAGATCAAAATGTTTAGAAAAATCTATATAAGGAAATAGTTGATGAAAGCTCCCAAGTTTTATGAGAGAGTTAGGCGTCGTCCATACAGGAGGCCCAGTGATCCTCAGGCAAATACATTGCAAAAAAGAACTTCACCGTGGCACATTATATTCAGAATATCTAAAGTTGAAGTGAAATAAATATTTTAAGATTAACAAGAGAAAAGTATCTAGTAACCTGTAAAGGAAAACCCATCAGACTAACAACGGACTTCTCTGCCATAATCTTACAGGCCCAAAGGGAATGAGATGGCATTTTCCAGATGCTAAACATCATGGTATCACCTCGTATTCATGAGATATATTGCAATATATTGTACACACACACACACGTAGTTTTACATTGTTTCTTTTTCAATATATATATATTTTGGCCGTGACTGGGTTTGAACTTGCTACGCCCGGCAGATGGAGCTGACACCTTACCCTTTTTGAGCCACAGGCGCCACCCTCTTTTTCAATTTTTTTCCATAATTTTTTTTCCTTTTATTCTCTTTTGTTGTTGTTGTTGTTGAATTTTGTTTAGTTCTCTTGTTGGTTTGGTTGTATTTTTATGCTTTCCTTTTTACTTTTGTCAATAGCAAGAGCTTGTCCATTTCTTTTACAGTATTTCAGCCCCATTTATTCATTCCCTTTTTTATAATTCTCTTTTTTCTCTCTTTTGGTAGAGATTTTTATACTGTTCTCATTTTTCCCAATAAATTTCTCATACAACACATAAAATAACTTTTTTTTGCCTTCTTTATCTTGCATAATTACATTTTTAATTTTTGACTCTTTTCATTTATTTTCTCTTCTGAGGGCTGGGGGGGGTGACAGCACTGGTCTAAATAGGGAGGGCATAGCATCAGTCTGGCTCAAGGAGGCCACACACTTATAATCTTGGGTGTCCTTCTAGCTTAAGCCTTTGGAAAGAAGATATTGATAGGTCCCTATTGTGACATATTGCTGATTTCTTTCTGTATTTGGCAGAAGTGTGATTATGCTTTTATCAAGGTGGTTAAGAAGCTCTTGACTTTGAGGGACCTGCCCAGCAGAGCCCCCCAAAGTCCTAGAGCTGTGGGTGTGGTTAAAGCTCCAAGCCAAACACTACCATTTCTCTTGTTGCTCTATTCTCTCTTACTATCCTTTTCCTCTCATTTTATTAAGTTTTTTATTTCCACACCCCTTCTTTTTTCAGTCTTCTATTTCTTTTTCTTTTTTTCTCTCTGCCCTCTCTTTACCCTTATCTTACCTTTCACCTTATACCAAAAGGCCACTTCAAAACCTAAGCTCTGAGATAAGGCAATTTAAAGTGAAGGAGGTAGTGAGAAGAAAAAAGTAGAGGAAGTAACCAAAAAGGAAACACATATGAGGACAAACCAGCCAAAAAATTCTGGCAACATGAAAAAACAGAATAGATCAAGAACATGAGGGATCATGAGGCAACTATTGCAGAGGGTCTCACCATAAAGATCCTCTAACCCATAAAGAATTAATGGAAATGACAAAAATAAAACTTAAAATATGGATGGAAAAACAATAAAGGGAATTGACAAGAAAGTGCAAAACAGAACCAAAAAAAGAAAGGGATGAAGATATGAACAATATAGAAAAGATATGGCAGGCCTTAAGGACTTAATGGAGTCAATCAGGGAACTTAAAGATGCGTTACAAAGCATAAATAACAGATTAGACCATGGAGAAGAAAGAATCTCAGAGCTAGAGAATAAAGCTCTTGAATTAACCCAGGCTGTTAAAGATGTTGAAAAGAAGAGAGAGAAGGCAGTATATTTGCTTAGAGAATTATGGGACTTCATAAAGCATTCAAACATATGAATTGTATCTACAATTCCTGGAGGAGAAGAAGAATGTCCCAAAGGAATATAATCCCTACTGAAGGATACTTTAAGTGGAAACTTCACAAGTATCACTAAAGATCCCAAAACACTCCTTTTGGAGGGGTATCAAACTCTGGGTCATATCAACATAAATAGATCATCTCCAAGACACCTTGTAATGAACCTGTCTAAAGTCAAGATCAAAGAGAAAATTCTTCAAGCAGCCAGGAGTAAGCACTAATTGACCTACATAGGAAGATCCATTAGGGTGACAGCAGAGTTCTCACCTAAAACTTCTTACCTAAAGGTCAGCTACCTTTAACCTTCTTAAACAATTTTAAACCCAGAATTCTGTGTCCTGCTAAACTAATCTTCAAAATTGATAGAGAAATCAAATATTTTGCTGGTATGCAAACATTGAGGAAATTTACCACAGCAAAACTATCTTTATAGGAAATATTTAGAACTATTTTTTTGACACTGAACATCACAATGGACCACCAGCAAAACAAACACTCAGAAACTAAAGGATAAAACTTAGCTTCCACAATGGAGTAAAGGATAAAAATAAGGAATAGACCATCACCAAATAAGATGAATAGAACTCCATCACACTTAACAATTCTCTCAATAAATATTAATGGCTTGAATTCCCTACTGAAGAGGCACAGGCTGACTGATTGGGTAAAAGAATACAAGCCATCCATATACAGCCTCCAGGAAAAACAACTAAACTTGAAAGACAAGTTAAGACTCAGAGTAAAGGGCTGGAAAACATTTCAGGAAAATAGAAATCAGAAGAAAGATGAGAAGCAATCTGATTTTCAGATACCAGTAGATTTAACTGAAGTTAAGAAAGACAAAGATGGTCACTTCATACTGGGCAAGGGAACAATACCTCAAGAAAACATTTCAATTCTAAATATTTATGCACCCAACTTAAAGGCTCTAAGATTTATGAAACAGACATTGATCGGTCTGAGCAATATGTTATTCTATAACACCAGAATATCTGAGGACTTTAACAACCCTCTTACAGAGGTAGACAGATCCTCAAACAGAAATCAAAGATACAGAGGATTTAAACAAAACCCTAGAAAGAATGTCTTAATAGAAATATATAGAACATGCCATCCCAAAGCTAAGGAATATACTTTTTTCTCATCAGCCCAGTATTTTAGGCTACAAAAAACTATACTTCAAAATAGATCATATACTAGGTGACATATCAAACTTCAACATAATTTAAAAAATTGAAATTATACCTTGTATCTTCTCAGACCATGAGGCAATAAAGTTAGAACTCAATTTCTACAACAATTTTCATCTCCATAAGAGTGTATGGAAATTAAACAACCTTATGCTGAATGATAGCTGGGTTAAGGAACAGATATAGGAAGAAAATAATAAGTTCCTCAAATACAACAATGAAACTACAAGTTACCAAAACCTGAGGGGTACTGCAAAAGCAGTCCTTAGATGTAAATTTATTGTATTAGATGCCCATATCAAAAAACAAAAATTAAATAAAAACAGAAAGCAAGCACATCAGCACTCTAATTAATCATCTTATGGAAATGGAAAAGGAAGAACAATCTAATTCAAAGTCTAGCAGAAGAAAAGACAAATTTAAATCAGAAATAAATGAAATTATAAAAAAAAATTCAGAAAATCAATGAAACAAAAAGTTGGTTGTTTGAAAAGATAAATAAAATTGATACACACTTGACCAAATTAACTATTAACTATTAAGAGAAGTAAAATCTCTAATAACCTCAATCAGAAAGGAAAAAGGGGAATTAACAATGGATACCACTGAGATAAAAGAGATTATCCCACACTGCTCCAGGAGACTCTATACCCAGAAATTTGACAATGTGGAGGAAATGGACCAACACCTGCAATCACTTCATCTCCCTAGACTTAACCAGGAAGGAATAGATCTCTTAAACAGACCAATATCAAGTACTGAGACTGAGGAAACAAACAAAAACATTCTTCCACCAAAAAATAGCCCTGTACAAGGTGGTTTAGCACTGGAATTCTATTAAACCATCAAAGATGAGCTGGTACCTAAGCTGCAGAACCTATTTCAAAACATCGAGAGGTAAGGAAACTTCCTTAACATGTTCTATGAAGTAAATATCAGTCTGATACCAAAACTAAGTAAGGACCCAACTAAAAAGGAGAACTACAGACCAATTTTACTAATGATTTTTTTTTTATTTCTTATAGCATAACTGTGTACATTAATGCAATCATGGGGTACAGTGTGCTGTTTTCATGTACATTTTGAAATACTCTCATCAAACTAGTTAACATAACCTTCATGTCATTTTCTTAGTTATTGAGTTAAAACGTTCATACTCTGCTTTTAGAAAAATTCACTTGTACCCCTTGTAAGATAAATCATAGAGGTGACCCCACCAATCTCCCTCCCTCCCCCATCAACCCTCCTCAATCTATTGGCTAGAATTTTATTATTTTTGCACCAATATTCATTAGTAAAATTGAGGTGAGGGGGGTCAATTTTACTAATGAATATTGATGCAAAAATACTCAATAAAATTCTAGCCAATAGATTACAGCTACACATTAAAAAAAATATACATTACAATCAAGTAGGCTTCATCCTAGGGATGCAAGGATGGTTTAACCTATGCAAGTCTATAAATGTAATCGACCATATTAATACAAGCAAAAACAAAGATCATATGATCCTTTAAATAGATGCAGAAAAAGCATTTGATAAAATTCAGCATCCTTT
>NW_003852505.1:874452-880197 GCF_000181295.1 Otolemur garnettii | reverse complement strand
AAAATAATTGTTCGAACCCAAGAGTTTGAGTTTGTGGTGAGCTATGATGCCCTGGTACTCTACTGGGGTGACAAAGTGAGACTCTGTCTCAAACCCCCCTCCCCAAATAACAACAACAAAAACATAGTCTTAGAAGTTTTAGCTAAGTCAATCTGGAAAGAGAAGGATAGAAAGGGCATCCAAATGGGGGCTGAGGAAGTTAAACTCTCACTCATTGCTGATGAGTCTTATACTTAGAAAACCCCAGAGACTCAACCAAAGACTCCTGGAAATGATCAAAAAATACAGTAATGTCTCAGAGTATAAAAATCAATGTCCACAATTTAGTAGCCATTGTATAAACCAATAACAACCAAGTTGAGAAGCTAATGGAAGATTCAATTCCCTTCACAGTAACATCAAAGAAAATGAAATACCTAGGAATATACCTAACAAAAGAGCTGGGGGACCTCTGCAAGGACAATTATGAAACCCTAAGAAAAGAAATAGCACAGACATCAACAAGTGGAATAACATACCATGCTCTTGGTTGGGAGAATCAACATTTTTAAAATGTCTATTCTACCCAAGGCAATATACAGATTCAATGCAATCCCCATTAAAATACCAACATCATAACGTGAAGAACTGAAATAGTTCCTTGTTTTTTATGGAATAAGAAAAATACTTTATAGCTGAGGAAATCCTTAATACAAACAATAATGGAGGGATCACAGTACCAGACTTCAGGTTATATTACAAGTCCACGGTGATCAAAACACTATGTATTGGCACAAAAATAGAGACATAGTCATATGGAACAGAATAGAAAACCAAGAGATAAAACCAGTCTGTTACAGCCATGTGATCTTTGATAGACCTAACAAAAGCATACACTAGGGAAAAGAATCCCTATTCAGTAAATGATGGTGGGGGACTGGATAACCACATGTAAGAGACTGAAGTTGGTCCTGCACCTTTCACCACTTACAAAAATTGACTGAAGATGGATAAATGATTTAAATGTAAGCCATCAAATGATAAAAATCCTAGAAGAAAGTGTGGGAAAAACTCTTGAGGGTCTTGGCCTAGGAAAAGATTTTATGAAGGAAACTTGAGTGGAAATTGTAACAATAACAAAAATAAACAAATGGGACTTAATTAAAATGAAAAGCTTTTATACTGCTAAGGGCATAGCAAGTAAAGCTAATAGAAAACCTTCAGAATGGGAAAATACATTTGCATATTGCAAATCTGACAAAAGCTTGATAACTAGGATCTATAGAGAACTTAAATTAATCAACAAAAAAAGAAAGAGCAAACAATCCCATCACTGGGAAAGAAACATGAACAGAACCTTCTCTGAGGAAGACAGATGAATGGCTAAGAAACATGAAAAAATGCTCATAGTCCCTAATCATCAGAGAAATTCAAATCAAAACCACCCTGAGATATCACTTATCCCCAGTGAGAATAGCACACGTCAAAATGTCCCAGAGTTTTAGATGCTGGGGTGGATATAGAGAAAGAGTGACACTTTTGCACTGTTGATTGGATTGCCAACTAATATAGTATTTTTGGAAGTAAGTGTATAGAATCCTCAAAGAACTCAAATTAGACCTCCCATTTAACCCCACAATCCCACTACTAGGCATCTACCCAGAAGAAAAAAATCATTTTATCATAAAGACATTTGCACTATAATGTTTATTGCACTTCAATTTATAATCATCAGGATGTGGAAACAACATAAATACCTGTTAGTTCAGAAATGGGTTAACAAGCTGTCATCTATGTATACCATGGAGGACTATTCATCTATAAAAAAGATGGTGACTTTACATCTTTTGTATTAACCTGGATGGAGTTAAAACACATTCCTCTCAGTAATGAAAGTATCATAGGAATGGAAAAGAAAGCATCTTATTTACTCGATTTTATTGTGAAGGCAGTAGACAATGTAAGATGCCCACATAAGAAAAAAACTTCGTTCTATTTAAGTTTTGGACAGAGTGAATGAGGGATGGAGAGAGGAGGGGAAAATTGGTGTGCTCCCACTTAGAGAGCACAAGGTAGGAGTGTATAGTACACCTTTTTGGTGTGGGATGCAACTACAAGAGTGACTCTACCTAACAAATTCAAAATTGGTGACCTGTATTTTTTGTGCTCTTATAATAACTTGAAAAAAAAGAAGAAAAGTAGAAAATTATAGCTAAATGTACCTTTATTAACAAAGCATTTATTATAAAATTTTAAAAAGATGAGGGTACCATATAGAGATATTTTGTAAATATTTTATAAAATACGTACACCCAACATCAAAGCTCACATACAAAACAATTATTAGTAGACAAAATAATAGAGGTAGACAGCAATACAGTGATGGTGAGGAGACTTCAATACCTCACTCACAGCACTAGACAGATTATTGAGATACAATCCATAAAGAAACATTGAAATTAAGTTGGACTTTAGACCAAATGGACTTAATAGACAATTACAGAACATTCTACCCAACAAATTCAGAATATATATTATTTTTCAATAGCATATGAAACATTCATTCTTCAAAATAGACCACATTCTAGGCTACAAAACAATTCTTAAACATTTTTAAAAATCAAAATCATGTCAAGTATCATATCAGATCCCAGTGGAATACTAGTAATCAGTACAAAGAGGAACTTCAGAACTATGCAAATACATTGAAATTAAACAACATGCTCCTGAGTGATTACTGGGTTAATGAAGAAATTAACACAGAAATTAAAAAAATGAAATGGATGAAAATGAAAACACAACTTATCAAAGCCTGTGGAATACAGAAAAAGCACTGATAAGAGCTTACCTCAAAAAAATAGAAATTAACAACCTAACATTGTATCTCAAGGAACTAGAAAATCAAGAAAAAGCCAAACCCAAAATTAGCAGAAGGAAAGAAGTAACAATATTAGTGAAGTAGAGAACAAAAAAAAAGAAAAATATAAAGGACTGATAAAATAAAGTTTGTTCTAGGAAAAGATAAACAAAATAAAGAATCTACTGGCTAAATTAACCAAGAAAAGAATAGAGAAAATCCAAATTAGCAGAATTAGAAATAAAGGAGACATTACAACTAATATCATGGAAATACAAGATTGTCAGAAACTATTATGAAGTACTATATGGTTACAAACTAGAAAATCTAGAAGAAACAGGTAAATTTCAGGAAACATACAGCCTCCTAAGATTGACCCAGGAAGAAACAGAATAAAAAAATATTCTAACCCCCCAGAGCCCAGACCCACATGGATTCACAGACAAATTCTATCAATCATAAAAAGAGCTAATACCAATCCTCCTGAAACTCTTTCAAAAAATTGAGGAGGAAGGAATTCTTCCCAACTCATCTCATGAAGCCAATAATACCATGATGCCAAAACCAGACAGGGACACAACAACAACAACAACAACAAAACTATAGACCAATTGCCTGATGAACATAGACACAAAAATTCTCCACAGGTAACTAGTAGGTTGAATCCAACAGCACACATGCAAAAAAAAAAAAAAGACCAAAAAAGCCCAAAGAAAAAAACACATCTTCATTAACTAGGTTTAATACCAGGATGAAAGGGTGGTTCAACACATGGAAATCAATAAATGTCATGTATTACATAAACAGAATTATATAAAAACCATACGATCATCACAATAGATGCAGATAAAGCATTCTTTAACACCTTCTCAAGATAAAAATACTCAACAAACTAGGCATTGAAGGACAATACTTTAAAATAATGAGGGCTGTATATGGCAAATCCATAGCCAATATCATACTTAACAGAGAAAAATTAAAAGCATCTCCTCTAAGAACTAGAACAAGATGAGGATGACCACTTTCATCATTTTTATTCAGTGTAATACTGGAAGTCCTTGAAAAAGTGATCAGACAAGTAAAACAAATAAAAGGTATCCAAACTGGAAAAGAGGAAGTTAAGTTTTCCCGGTTCACTTATGATGTAATCTTATAGGTAGAAAACTCTAAAAACTAAAAACAAACAAACAAACAAAAAAAAAAACTCTTGAATTTGATAAATCAATATAGTAAAATTTCAGTATATAAAATTACTGCACAGAAATCAGTACCATTTCTATATATCAATAACAGTCTAGCTGAGAACCAAATCAAGAGGGCTGTCTGATTTCTAATAGTTGCAAATAATTAAATTAACCAGGAATGTATTTAACCAAGGAGGTGAAAGATCTCTGTAAGGAAAAGTACAAAACAGCAAGAGAAAAAATGGTGGCTGACACAAACAAATGGAAAAAATCCCATGCTCATGAACTGGGAGAATTAATATGGTTAAAATGACTATACTGCCTAAAGCAATTGACAGTTTTCATGCAATCTCTATCAAAACAACAATATCATTTTTAAAGCATTAGAACAAAAGAGATGTAGATTTTCTTCATATGGAACCAAAAATGAGCCTGCATAGCCAAAACGTTCTTTCTTTAAAATTTTATTTTAATTTTATATTATTTTAATTTATGATGTTTTTTAAAATTCATATTAATATCAGGATACATGTTAGGTTATATTGTTTTTATTTGTTAGGTAAAGTCCAAATTGCAGTTGACCCCTTCACCCAGGAGTTGTGCCATATACCCCTATACTTCATCAGACAGGTGAGAGCTTACCATACCCCCTCTCATTCTCCATTTCCCCCTTCTTGAATTTAAATGTGTTTTCCTTTCATGTCAAAGAGCTAAAAGTAGATCTTCCATTTGATCCCACAATCCCATTAAAGGTATCTACCCAGAAGAAAAAAAATCATTTTACCATAAGGACATTCATACTTGAATGTTTATTGCAGCTCAGTTCACAATGTGGAAACTACCTAAGTGTCTTTCAAACCATGAATGGCTAAACAAACTGTAATAATAAATAAATAATATATATACATATGTATATGTATATATAATATATATACATAACTAATATATATACATAATAATATATGCACATAATATATATACATAACTAACTAATATATATATATATACATAAACACACATACCATGAAATACTATTCAACCATAAAGAAAGATGGAGACTTGACATCTTTTGTATTTGCCTGGATGGATTTGGAGAACATCCTCCTAAGTAAAGTATCACAAGACTAGAAAATCAAATATCCAAAGCATTCTTAATCTAAAAGAAAAAGCTGAAGACATCACATTGACCAATTTCAAATTATACTATAAAGTTACAGTAACCAAAATAGACAAGTAGATCAAGGAAATATAATTGTGAACTCAGACATAAAGCCACATTCAGCCAATTGATCTTTGGCAAAGTTGACAAGAACATACACTAGGAAAAAGATACCCTTTTCAATAACTGGTAGTGGGAAAGTTGAATAGCCATATGCAGAAGAATGAGACTGGACTCTTATCTCTCACCCTAAAAAAAAATTCAATATGAATTAAAGACTTAAATATAAGACCTGAACCTATTAATATGCCATAAGTAAACCCAGGGAAAACTCTTCTGGACATTGGCCTCAGCAAAGATTTCATGACTAAGACTTCAAAATCATAGGTGAAAATAACAAAATAACAAATTTGTTTATTTAAAATAAATAGTACTTGATTAAATTAAAAGGTTTTGCACAGCAAAATAAATAATCAACAGAGTGAATAGACAATCTATAGAATGGGAGAAAATATTTGCTATCCATACCTCTAACAGGGCACTAATATCCAGATTTTTTTTTTATT
>NW_003852505.1:860961-874432 GCF_000181295.1 Otolemur garnettii | reverse complement strand
GGGGTACAGTGTGGGGTTTTCACATGCAATCCGAACTACTTCCATCAAACTGGTCAACACAGCCTTCATGTCATTTTCTCAGTTATTGTTTTAAAACGTTCACATTCTACTCTTAGAAAGATTCACTTGTACCCCTATAAGATAAACCTCAGAAGTGATCCCTCCAAACCCTTTCCCTCCACCCATTTCCCCCTCCCTTCTCCCTCCCCCCTCCCTAATATCCAGAATTTACAATGATCTCAAATAACTCAACAATAACAAAACAACCCCATTAAAATGTGGGCAAAGTACATGAATAGACATTTGTAGAAAGAATATAAATAAATGACCAATAAGCATGTGAAAAAAAATGTTCAACATCACGATCAGAGAAACTCAAATTAAAATCTCAATGATATATTATCTTACACCCATCAAAGTGGCTATTATTAAGAATACAAAAAATAAAAGAAGTTGATGAGGATAGGGAGAAAATAGAACTCTTATACACTGTTGATGCAAATATAAAGTAGTGCCACCTATGGAAAATAATATGCAGGCTCCTCTAAGAGCTAAAAATTGAACTATTAACACTGTATGATTTGGCAATTGTGCTTCTGGGTTATCTATCCAAAGAAAAATAAATCAATACGTAAAAAAAAAAAAAGATACCTTCTCTTGTATAATTATCACAGCGCTATTCACAATGACAAACAAGGAATCAACTTAAGTGTCTATCAACAAAGGATTAGATAAAGAAAATGTGGAATATGTACATGATGAAATAATATGCAGGTGTAAAAAAGAATAAAATCATGTCTTTTGCAGCAACATAGATGGAACTGGAGGTCCTTATCTTAAGCAAAACAACTCAGATGCAGAAAGAGAAATACAGTATGTTCTCACTTATAATTGAGAGCTAAATAATGTGTAAACATGGGAGCAGAGCATGTAATGATGGAGACAATAGGGAATGAATCAGAGTGGTGGGGAGTGGAGTGGGTGGATGATGGGAGGTTAATGTGGTGGGTATAGTGGCTCCCAATTCTTGTTTTTGTATTTTTTTTATAATTATGGAGATAATTTTTAATCCTCTTTAATGTTTATTAAAAGTAAAACTATCTACACACTCAAGTAATTTGTTATTAACAAATTATGCTAGCTGACACTAACACACAAGTCCCTTAGAGTGCCTCTGTTGCTCTAAAGATCTGAAATTCCAGTAACTGGAGAATCTTAGTTCTTAAGTTCTTCTGTTAGATTCCTTCACTGTTCCAGGCTCCTAGATTCAATATTCAAATCCAATCATGACACCCTCACCCTGTAGTAGTTATATGCTTTAGGTTTCACAACCTCAGTACTATTTAAGACAGCTCTGTAGTATTAGATGGAAAATTGCTTGATGCAGTCTACAACTGCTCTACAGGTTCAGAAAAGTGAGAGATCAAAGTAGGCTGAGAGGTTTTGAACAATCTTTTAATGAGACAAGAAGACTTCTTTATAGAAACTACACAGAGTAACCTTGTGAAGCAGGTTCTTTCTATCTTTTTTTTTTTTTTTTGCAATTTTTGGCTGGGGCTGGGTTTGAACCCACCACCTCCAGCATATGGGGCTGGCACCCTCCTCTTTTGAGCCACAGGCATCACCCTCTTCCTATCATTTTTACAGAAGAGGAGACTGAGGCTCACCAAGGTCAGCAAACTTGCCAGTTGTTACAAAGATAAGAAATATTTGATCTAGTACTGGAGCTTAAGATTCTCTGACTCCAAAGCTACAGTGTATTTTTTGACTACGAGGTTTGAGATGGCTCTTGAACAACGGAAAAGGCTTTATAGGAAGAAGGAGAAGAAAGGGAATTCCACAAAAAGCAAAATAATCAGGAGTGCAAAGGTGGAAATGACAATGACTCTGGTGGCTGGGTAATGAGACCAACCTGATATGTTTTAATAGAGAGTCTGGGTTAGGTACAGGAATAAAGGTTTAGAAAATAGAATGAGGGGAGCTCCTGTGGCTCAAAGGAGTAGGGGTTCGGCTCCATATGCCGGAGGTGGCAGGTTCAAATCCAACCCTAGCCAAAAACTGCAAAAGAAAAAGAAAAAAAAGAAAATAGAATGAATGATTCTTGAAAACCAAGACATATAGTTGAAATTTGATGCCAAAAGCCACAGTGAAGCTTTTGTTCTTTTATGTAATAGATGGGCTAGGGCACTGTGAAGAAAATTAGGTCTTTATTTAGTTAAATTATATGAAATTCTAAGTTATTCTATACATTTAAAGGTAAAAGAAGTTGATACATGACCATTTAGGAAACTTTTTTGGGGAGGGAAGATATTAGGTCAAATCATTTTGTGAGGTTTTGTGAGACAAATAGCATTACTTTGAATAGACCTTCTCCCAAACAAAGGTTGGTCTTATTTTTGACAAAATAAGTCTCCAATTTTGTTCCACTATTGTATTTTAATCAAGAAAAACAATTATTCACCATATCAACAGAAGCAAAATCAAAGACCATATGATCCTCTCAGTAGATGCAGTAAAAGCATTTTTTAAAAAAAGACTTTGAGCAGCTCATGAGGTGAGAGCAGCTGACGCTTTCCAGAGCCCTTTGGAACTGGGAGCTCATGTTCAGCAGCTCCTGGAAAAGGGTTGGGAGGACATGAGGCCCAGGCCAACGCTGTTTCAATTCACTGGCTCCCGTGGCCTTGTGTGGGGGGACCAAGCAAGGGCTGCTAGCTTTAAGATCTGACACGTTGTGCCCAGAAAAAACATTTGATAAAATCCAGCATCCTTTTCTAATTAGAACTGAAGAGTATAGGCATAGGTGGCACATTTCTTAAATTGATTGAAGCTGTCTATGACAAACCCACAGCTAATATTTTACTGAATGGAGTAAAAATGAAAGCTTTTCCATTGAGAACTGGAACTAGACAGGGTTGTTCTCTATTGCCACTACTGCTCAACATAGTGCTAGAAGTTCTAGCCAATACAATCAGGCAAGAGAAGGAAATAAAGGGCATCCAAATGGAAGCAGAGGAGGTCAAACTCTCACTTTTTGCAGATTATATGATCTTATACTTAGAGAACACCATAGACTCAATCACAAGACTCCTGGAAATCATCAAAAAATACAGTAATCTCTCAGGATATAAAATTAATGTCCTCAAGTCAGTAGCCTCAGTAGGCTTTGTATACACCACTAGCAGCCAAGATAAGACCCTAATTAAAGACACAACTCCCTTCACCATAGAGTCAAAGAAAATGAAATACCTAGGAATATACTTAACAAAAGAGGCGAAGGACCTCTATAAAGAAAATTATGAAACCCTAAGAAAAGAAATAGCAGAGGAGATTAACAACTGGAAGATCACACCATGCTCATGGCTGGGAAGAATTAACATTATTAAAATATCTATAGTTCCCAAAGCAATCTACAGATTCAATGCTATCCTATTAAAATATCAACATTGTATTTTCAAGATTTGAAAAAAAAATTCTTTGTTTTGTATGGAACCAGGAAAAAAAAAAAAAGGAAAACAATTGAATCAACTTCTAAACTATCACTCTCTAACAAGATGATTAGTTTGTAGCTGGGCTTTAAATTGGAGATAGTATAGACATCAGGGGTTCTCAAACTTGAACATGAATCACAATCACATGGGATTGTGTTAAAACACAAATAGCTGGGCCCACCTCCTGCAGTCCTAATGCCTTAGGGGTAGATGAGGTAGGTTCAGAGAATTCCCATTTGCAACCAGTTCCCTGGTAGTGTTGATACTGCTATTCATGGATTACACTTTGAAAACCTCTGTCCTAGGTTGATTTTTCAAATTCACCATTCAGAATCAATTAAGTAAAACAAACATCTAAACTTTTTGCTAATTTAAGGGAGAAATGAATGGATGCTTTGACAGAAATGTCCTAGGTTCACTGAATTGATAGGCAGAGACTAGTAACCTAGAGATCACACCATGCATTCTTATAAAATGAGTTCAGTATACTGGAAAGAATGCAAGGCTTTGGAGTTAGAACATATTTATTCCAATCTCAGCTCTGCATTTTGTTAGATGTATAGCTTTCTAAGTTACTTAACATTTCTGAGGTACAGTCTTTTATCCTCTGAAACAGATTTAATAATATATATTCATGTTATGATTGATGAATTAAATGTAACAACTTGGGTTCACCCTTGATGTCTGTTTTACTAGATTGGATATTTGGCAAATGTGCACTTTATTGAGGAAAACAGTAATTAATTAGTTCTTTTGAAGGTGTAAGTGGCATAGTATGGCTTTAGTTATATTTTGACTCCTTAAATGTGCATATTTTTATTGGCTTGAAAGTTGCTCCTTTGTATCAGTTTGATATCTCTTTAATGTGATAGTAGATTTTTTTATGGTCAGGATGAATGATTGGGAAATGAGTATTTCTAAAATTCTGCTGCTTGGAGTTGGACTCCTTTAAGTCAGAATAATTTCAAAGAAAGGTTACTCTCATGAAGTGTCAGAGGAGTAGTTCTTTATTTTATCTGTCATGTCTACCCATTATAAGAATAAATTGAAGGAGAAAAAGGTTTCTGTGAGCTTGTGAAGGTTTAAACTCTTCAGGTGAGGTATAAGATTATCTTTTTTTCAAGGGCAAACAGAGAAAGAGTGATCACTCTAAAATGATTTGGCAAGTTATAATCTATCATGGGTATTGATTTTACTCTGCCATCCCCAGAGTAAGAGCTTGGGTCTTGGTCTCTGGATGGATTAATGTAATCTTTGATCTTCTCTGGGGTTGTAATTGTCTGTTGGCATGCCACTACTTAAATAATTACCTTGGCAAGTCAATGTTCCTCTCTGTCTCTCCCAAATCCTCCTATTCCAAGTGTGGTCTGTAGACCAGCAGCACTGGTATCATCTGGGAACATGATAGAAATATAGAATCTCAGGCTTCATCCCAGATTTAGTGAGTCAGAATCTGCACTTTAATGAGCTCCCCAGGTGATTCATATGCCCATCAAAGTTTAGGAATACTGCTTTAGGTGACTTCCAGGATCAGTGGGGTATAATATTTAGAATTCTAAGTAAATTTGTAAATTTTTTTCTTACTGTTTTATTTGAAATAATTACTTGAATTAACCTTATGTTTTTCTCCATGTCACATTTCTCCCCCTCCCCACATAACATCAATCTCTTTTCTAATAACCAGCTCAAACGTCATTTCCTTTGTGGATACTTCTTATCCTCTTGATTTCCATAACATTTTATTTGTCCTTCTAAAATAGTATGTTATCATATTGCATTCCACTAGACCAGTGATTTGCAAGTCTGGTTATGAATTCATATCAGTTCTGCAGCTTTTAAACAAATGCAGATGCTTAGCCCAGATTCATGGAATCATAACTTTTTGGTAAAGAAAGGGTATAGCCTAGGAATAAATATTTCAAAAACTTCTCTAGGTAAACTTGATGTACATTTCTGTTAGAGAACCACCATGATAGAAAATGAGCTCTCTGTGGGCCAGGATTCTTTTACTTATGCAATCTCTAGTGCCTTACAGTGAGTAAGCATTGAATAAATATTTTGGATTGATTAATAATTTACTTGTTTGTCTTTTGCAATAGACTGAGCTGTTTAATGGCAGGATCCTTACCTTTTTCATCTCTTTGTATCAAGGCCTTTTAGAAGGCCTGGAAAATTATAGATATAGATAGTTCTGACAGTCATATACTTTCTGAAGGATTTGGAGTCAGAAAAACATAGGTTTAAATCCTACCTCTGCTGCTTTGTGTCTATGTGACCTTAGTATTTTATGTTTTCATTCTCTCACTCAATTCATTTGATCAAGATTTCTTTTTTAAAATTCAGATTACTATAAGGGTATATACAATTATGTTACATTATTTGCATTTGTTAACTAAAGCCCAAGTTATAGTTATCGGGTACAGTGTAGGAGTATATGGCTCCCCTCTTGGGTGAAGGCATCAACAACTGACCAAAGATTTTAATATTTATTGACTGTCTATTGTTTACCATGCACCTATTCTAGGTGCTTAGGATGCAATGACAAAAGGACAGATAATTTCTATTTTCTTAGAGCATACATTCTAGTGGAGGAGACAGACAGTAGAAAATAAGTAAAAAGACTGAGACAAAATTAAAAATTATAAGAAGGATTGTAAAGGGAACAAACCAGGATCTGAGAAAGAGAACAGGGGCAAGGTGAGGAAGGAAATGACTTTATGTACACAGATATTTATGTTGCTATTCAGAGGATGAGCTGGATCATATAGAGTAAAAATGTGTGAAAGAGCATGCCAAATAGAAGAAGGAGGTAATGGATCTAAATAAGATGTATATTTTAAAGGCAGAGAGAAGGCCAATGTGACTGGTGCTTAGTGAGTATGGAGGAATTAGGTCTAGGACGTGTTGGTACTAATACTAGAGAAACAGGAGTGTCTAATAGTTACTTCGACCTAGTTATTCCTCCTTTGTCACAAACAAGGGACAAGATTGTACTTAATTAATCTAGTGCCTAATAATCCACATGTAGTAGAAAGGAAAGCTGAGTGGGAATTTTTGTTGTAGCCTAGAAAGAGACTCCATCTCTCAACAAACTCAAATCTAATTCTGGGGATCTTATAGCAAGCTATGATAAGGGAAGTTGGGATGATAATACATGTGAGGAAGGCAAAAGAGATCAATGTGATCACCTTTTGAGGGTATCTTGGCTAGTTTACCATTGCCAAGTAGTGCTATAACATGCATGTGACCTTTATATACAAAGTTACCTTATCTACAAGAAATGTCACACATATAGTGTTATAGATACTGACCAAATCAAAATAGCCATTCTTTTGAGGGATTGAGGAGCAAGAAAGGCTATAAAGAGGAGAAAGGAGAGAAGCCAAAACTTTCTTCTCCCTATGTTATTTATTTGCATCTGTTTCCTCATCTCTAAGATGAAGAGACTTATAGCAACTATATCAAATAATTAGTGTGGATATAAAATAATGTATGTGTAGCTATTCATAGTGTCTGTCATGAAATTAACTATAGTAATCCTTAGGTGATTAGAATTGAATTTAAAGGCTATAAAAGCACTTAAAAAATCATTGTGTATAAGATATTATTTTAAGGTTGGCCTGTTTTCATTCATCCCTTAAAACTGATATCAGTACATGCTTGGTGGCCAAAATGTATTTGAAAAATTATTTTAATTAAAAAGCAATAAGTAAATGAATATGATTCACTGTCCCCAATCTTGTCATAATTTTTTACCTGGAAAATGGGTAGAGAAAGAGAGAAGCTTTCCTTGCCCCAAATTTTCCCACTTATTTGGAGTCCTGGTAATTTGTCTGTGATTTATGAATTTGGTCCCAGAGACAGGGATGAAGAGGGTCCCTAATAACGATGTATATTGGAAAGTGCAAGGAGCCAAAGAAGATTTTAAGAGTACAGTGAGAGAATAAAATCATAGAGAAACAAGCAGTTTCAAAAAATGCTGAATTTTTGTAGAAAATATGAAATACACTCTTCAAGGTGTGTGCAAGTGTGTGGTTGAGTTGCGTTTGTGTTTGAGCGAATGTAAATGAGTGTAAGTGTAAGAGTATATAGTATTTGTGGGAGTAGGTGTGAGTATATGCAAGTGGGAGAATTTGTAGTATTTGCATTTGTGCATATGTGTCAGCAACTCTGAGTGAGTATATGTGCAAATGCAAGTGATTCTGAGAGTCTGTGATAATTATGCATGAGCAAGTATGTGTGTGTGTTTGATTGATGGCGCACAGGGGAAAGAGAGAAGCAAAGGGGATCTCAAGCGCCTTTTCTTTCCTTCTGATCCAGGGGTCTGTTCCTCATTCGCCTTCTAAACCAGGTTGTGGTGGGGAGTGGGACATTCTTGAATTAGTCTCTTTGTTTGGTGACATATATTCCTTTTGCCAAGGATAAGTCATGTTTGTTGAACTATAAATTGGGTCATTCATTAGTATGGAAATCAAGTTTTTAGAACTAAGAACAGCTTATGTATAAACACCCTTTTCCTTCAGCTCTGAACAAAGAAATGATTGTGGTTTAAACGCAGTCAGAATCATCAGTAGCATATACCAAAATGATTGATAAAACTCATAAAACTTTGTTGCTGGTGCACATTGGGTTGAGGAGAAGCACTTTATCAGGTGCTAAAAAAGAAGACATGAAATGAATATACATAAGTCTATGTGGGTGGTTTGCAAAAATGTAACATTTTTACTCTCTTCTGCTTATACCTTTTTTATGTGCAGGTGAAGCAATTATACATGTTGGTTGGGACAGGCACTAAGGAGTTGAGGCTAGGTGTAACACTGGACACTGAACAAATATATAATTGTCTCCAAATATGAATCTTTTTCAGTTTATAGACATTTTGGTTTATAGACCTTTTATCTTCTTTTAAAAAGTATTAAAATATCCAGGAATTCTTTCTATTAGGATCCACTTTCAATAATTTGGATCTAGGATAATAAGAAACATCCAGAAAAATCCAGCTATTACTGTATTTAAGAGTCTATTAAGGGAGAGAAGAGCAAGATGGCAGCCAAGTAGCAGCTTCCTTGCAACTGGGCATGGTGAGACTGGGAAGAAAAAACTTCAGGCATCTGTGGCTGGTGGGATCTGCTAGGAAACATCCTTGTGGGGACACAAGGAGTCAGCAAGAGACTTTTGGACCCCCATGAGGAGAACAAAAGCAGTGGAGAACTGGGCAGAGGTTGCATGTGTTCATTCAGTCTAATCCCACTGACAGCTATAAGTACAATAGCAGTGAGATTGCTAACTGGAAAGGCCTTACTTGTGAGCTGTTTTGTTTTTGGTTTTGGACTTGGAACTCAGGTGAACTACCTTGGGAGAACTTGGGTGAGAGTGCAGAGGACTTTAAGTCCAGTACCTGGACTGGCCGCTGAGCTGGACAGAGATAATAGTGTTTGGATGTGGTCTGTGCAGAGCCATTGTAGGAGAACAGCCCTGGCAAGCTCTGCCCTCAGGGTCACAGAGCAAGGATCAGACAGCAGACCTGGGGTGAGCAATCAGCCAAAAGGTGGAGACTGAGATGCCTTACAGCCTTGGCCCTCAGGGGCATAGAGTGAGACCAGTTTTCGCACACTGGGTAAGTGGGCAGCCACTTTAGGAGTGATCCCAGTGAAAAGTGCTTTCCTGGGAAAGCTTCTGCTTAGCCAAGTTTAACAATTTAAAGTGCCTTTTAAGTGGGCTGACGAGGGATTTAATGCTCTCCACCCTGCGGGATTTGAGAAATCAGCAGAGGCCAGTCTCCTTGTATAGCTGTATCAGTATTGTGATTAATGTCTCATACCGCAGAAGATTACCTCTGGCCCAGACAATATTCAGCCAGATATATATACTGCTTTGTTTTTGTTTGTTTTTTAATTTCAACATTTTCCCTCTAGATTTTTCTTTTTTTATTTCTTTTCTTTCTCCATTTTTCTAGTTTAAATATAATTTTCCATTGTTGCCTTAACAATTAGAACTTCATTTTTGCTAGTGTTTCTACCCCTAGTATTTGTTTTTTTCCCCCATTTTTATCCTGTAAACTTTTCTGTTTGCTTGTTTTAGTTTGATTTATAGCTTTTTTGTCTTTCCTCTCTATGTGGTGGAGGTGGGGTACTATGTCTGAACAGGCTGGCAAAGATCTGCTGACATCAAGGGAAGCACCCAACCTAGCACCCCCAGAGGTTGGGGGTTTTTAAGGTTGGGTCAAGTACCAGACTGTACCCCTTATTGCCCCTGTATCCCTTTTTCTGTGCCTCTCTTATTTTTGTCTATATTCCCTTTTACTCCCTCCTTCTTTCTCTTTCTCCTTCTTTTTTTTTTTTTAAATCTTTTTTTCCCTTCTTTCTCTTTAGTCTTCTTGTCCTTCTGGTCCTGTACCAAAAGGACTCATCAAAACCCTAGTCCAGAGGCACAGTAACTTAAAGAGCAAAAGGAAGTGAAAGGAAAATTAGGGCAAGGAAACAGATAAAGGAAAATACTCATGAGGAAGAATCAGCAGAAAAATCCTAGCTACATGAAAAACAAGTCCAGAGCAATCCCCCAAGAGACCATGAGGTAGCTACTGCAGAGGATCCCACCTATAAAAAAATATTATAAATGACAAAAGGGGAATTTACAATACAGATGATAAAAACAATGAAGAAAACTGCTGATAAAGTGGAAAATAACCAAAAGGAAATACAAAAACAGAATAAATAAGAGATGAATGCTATGAAGGATATAGAAAGGATATAGCAGAGCTGAAGGAACTGAAGCAGTCAATTAGGGAACTTAAAGATGCAATAGAAAGTAGCAACAACAGATTAGACCATGAAGAATAAAGAATCTCAGAGGTAGAAGACAAAGCTCTTGAGATAACTCAGGTAGTTAAAGAGGCAGAAACAAAGAGAGAGAAAGCAGAATGTTCACTGACAGAATTATGGGACTTTATGCATTCAAACATATGAGTTGTAGGTATCCCAGAAGAGGGAGAAGGATGCCCCAGAGAAATGGGAGCCATACTAGAGAATATTATAAATGCTGTCCAAAATCAAGACAAAAGAAAAGATTCCGCAAGCTGCCAGGAGTAAGCACCAGTTGACCTACAGGGGCAAAACAGTCAGGGTGACTACAGACTTCTCTAATGAAAGTTTTCAAGCAAGAAGAAAATGGTCATCTACCTTTAATCTACTTAAACAGAACAATTTTCAGCCGACAATTCTATATCCTGCTAAGCTAAGCTTTAAAATTGACAGAGAAATCAAGTCATTTACTGATATGCAAACATTGAGGAAATTCGCCACAACACCAGCTTTACAGGAAATACTTCAACCTGTTTTACACACTGACCATCACAATGGATCAACAGCAAAGTAAGAACTCAGAAATTAAAGGACAGAACCTAACTTCCACAATGATGCAAAAGATGAAACTAAGCAATGAACTCTCACAAAATAAGTTGAGAGCACTACCACACTTATCGATTATCTCAACAAATGTTAATGGCTTGAATTTCCCACTGAAGAGGCATAGATCGGCTGATTGGATTAAAAAACACAGGCCATCCATTTGCTGTCTGCAGGAAACACTCCTAGATTCAAAAGACAAATTAAAACTCTGAGTTAAGTGTTGGAAGACAATTTTTTCAGAAGGAATTAAGAAGAAAAGAGGGGTTGCAAACTTATTTTCAGATACATGTGGATTTAAAGCAATTAAAGTCAAAAAAGACAAAGATGGTCACTTTATATTGGTCAAGAGAAGAATATAACAAGATGTTTCAATTCTAAATATTTATGCACTAACTTAAATGCTCCCAGATTCTTAAAACAGACCTTACTCAGTCTGAGCAATATGATATCCTATAACACCATAATAACAGGGGACTTTAACACTCTTACAGAGCTGGACAGATCCTCTAAACAGAAAATAAACAAAGATATAAGGGACTTAAATGAGACCCTAGAACAACTGTGCTTGATAGATGCATATAGAACATTCCATCCCAAAGATAAAGAATATACAGTCTTCTCATCGCCCCATGGAACATTCTCCAATACTGATCATATCCTAGGACACAAAAGAAACCTCAAGAGAATCAAAGGAATTGAAATTTTACCTTATATCTTCTCAGATCAGAAGGCACTAAAGGTGGAACTCAACTCCAACACAAATGTTCAACTCCACACAAAGGCATGGAAATTAAACAACCTTCTCTTTGGGTGCAGTAAGAAATAAAAGAGGAAATCATTAATTTCCTTGAGCACAACAATGAAGACACAAGCTACTAAAACCTGTGGGATACTGCAAAAGCAGTTGTGAGAGGAAAATTTATCCCTTTAGATTCCTACATTCGAAAAACGGAAAGAGAGTGCATCAACAAACTCACAAGCCATCTTATGGAATTGGAAAAAGAAGCTCAATCTAAGCCTAAATCCAGCAGAAGAAAAGAAATATCCAAAATTACATCAGAGATCAATGAAATTGAAAACAAAAGAATCATTCAGAAAATTAATGAAACAAGGAGTTGGTTTTTTGAAAAAAATAAATGAAATAGATAAACCTTTGGCCAGACTAACTAGAAATAGAAAAGTAAAATCTCTAGTAACCTCAGTCAGAAATGATAAAGGGGAAATAATTGATGCTACAGAGATACAAGAAATCATCTCTGAATACTACCAGAAACTCTATGCCCAGAAATTTGACAATGTGAAGGAAATGGATCAATATTTAGAATCACACCCTCTCCCTAGACTTAGACAGGAAGAAACAGAGCTCCTGAACAGACCAATTTCAAGCACTGAGATCAAAGAAACAATAAAAAATATTCCAAGAAAAAAAATGCCCTGGTCAGGATGGCTTCACACCAGAATTCTATCAAACCTTCAAAGAAGAGCTTATTCCCATACTGCAGAAATTATTCCAAAAAATTGAGGAGGAAGCAATCTTCCCCAACATGTTCTATAAAGCAAACATCACCCTGATACCAAAACCAGGAAAAGACCCAACTAAAAAGGAGAATTTCAGACCAATTTCACTAATGAATATAGATGTAAAAATTCTCAACAAAATCCTAGCCAATAGATTACACCTTATCATTGTAAAAGTCATACATCATGATCAAGTAGGTTTCATCCCAGGGATGAAAGACTGGTTCAACGTATGCAAGTCTATAAATGTTATTCACCCTATGAACAGAAGCAAAAGCAAAGACCATATGATCCTCTCAATAGATGCAGAAAAAACATTCAATAGAATTCAGCACCCTTTTCTAGTTAGCACACTGAAGAGTATAGGCATAGGTGGCACATTTCTTAAACTGATTGAAGCTATCTATGACAAACCCACAACTAATATTTTACTGAATGGAGTAAAATGGAAAGTTTTTCCTCTTAGATCTGCAACCAGACAAGGTTGTCCTCTGTCACCATTACTATTCAACATAGTGCTGGAAGTTCTAGCCAATACAATTAATCAAGAGAAGGAAATAAAGAGGATCCAAATGGGAGCAGAGGAGGTAAAACTCTCCTTCTTTGCTGATGATATGACCTTATAATTAGAGAACCCCAAAGACTCAACCACAAGACTCCTGGAAGTGGTCCAAAAATACAGTAATGACTTAGGATATAAAATCAATGTCCACAAGTCAATAGTCTTTGTATACGGCAATAACAGCCAGGATGAGAGGCTAATTAAGGACACAACTCCCTTCACCATAGCTTCAAAGAAAATGAAATACCTAGGAACATGCCTAACAAAATAAGTGAAGAACCTGTATAAAGAAAATTATGAAGGGTGGTGCCTGTAGCTCAGTAAGTAGAATGCCAGCGCCATATACTGAGGGTGGTGGGTTCAAACCCAGCCCTGGCCAAACTGCAACAACAACAAATATAGCCGGGCATTGTGGCAGGTGCCTGTAGTCCCAGCTACTCAGGTGGCTAAGGCAAGAGAATCGCCTAAGCCCAAGAGCTGGAGGTTGCTGTGAGCTG
>NW_003852505.1:833962-860904 GCF_000181295.1 Otolemur garnettii | reverse complement strand
AAAAAAAAAAGAAAAAAAAGAAAGAAAGAAAATTATGACACCCTAAGAAAGGAAATAGCAGAGGATATTAACAAATGGAAGAACATACCATGCTCATGGCTTAGAATAATCAACATTGTTAAAATGTCTATACTTCCATAGAGACGTAGACATTTGGAATCCAAAACACCACACTGTACTCCATGATTGCATTAATGTACACAGCTCTGATTTAACAATTAAAAAAAAAAGAAAACCAGGAAATGAAACCAACAACTCACAACCACCTAACAAGCAAACAAGAACATACATTGGGGAAAGACTCCCTATTCAATAAATAGTGCTGGGAGAACTGAATATCCACGTGTAAAAGACTGAAACTGGACCCACACATTTCTCCAGTCACAAAAATGGATTCAAGATGGATAAAGGACTTAAATTTAAGGCATTAAACAATAAAAATTCTCAAAGAAAGCATAGGAAAAACACTGGAAGATATCAGCCTAGGAAAGACTTCATGAAGAAGACTGCCATGGCAATTGCAACAACAACAAAAAAAACCCAAATGGGATTTAATTAAACTGAAAAGCTTCTGTACAGCTAAGGAGACAACAACCAATGGGCAAGAGACATGAATAGAACTTTCTCTAAAGAAGACAGACCAATGGCTAACAAACATATGAAAAAATCCTCATCATCTCTAATTATTAGAGAAATGCAAATCAAACCCCCCCTGAGATACCATCTAACTCCAGCAAGAATGGCCCACATCACAAAATCTCAAAGCTGCAGATGCTGGTGTGGATGTGGAGAGAAGAGAAAATTTTTACACTGCTGGTGGGACTGCAAACTAATACAACCTTTTTGGAAGGAAGTGTGGAGAACCCTCAGAGATCTCAAGCTAGACCTCCCATTTGATCCTGCAATCCCATTACTGTGCATCTACCCAGAAGGAAAAAAATACTTTTATCATAAGGACACTTGCACTAGACTGTTTATTGCAGCTGAATTTATAATCTCCAAAATATGGAAATAGCCTAAATGCCCACCATCCAGGAATGGATTAACAAACTCTGGTATATGTACACCATGGAATACTATTCAGCCATTAAAAAAAATGGAGTCTTTACAGTCTTTGTATTAACCTGGATCGAAGTGGAACACATTATTCTTAGTAAAGCATCACAAGAATGGAAGCATGGGGCTCCAGCCCCATATGCCAGAGGTGGTGGGTTCAAACCCAGCCCCGGCCAAAAACTGAAAAAAAAAAAAAAAAAGAATGGAGAAGCATGAATCCTATGTACTCAATTTTGATATGAGGACAATTAATGACAATTAATGACATAGTGAGGGTGGGGGAAGTGGAGAGCAGAGAGAGAAATAAGAAGGGAGGAGTGGAGGAAAAGAAGAGCAGAGAGAGGGAAGGAGGGAGGGGATTGGGGGTCTTGGTGTGTTATACACCTTTGGGGACAAGACATAATTGTAAGAGGGACTTTACCTAACAAATGCAATCAGTGTAACCTGGTTTCTTGTACCCCCAATGAATCCCCAACAATAAAAGAAAGAGAGTCTATTAGGTAAATATTATATAAGGCCTATATATATGGCTGATAAATAGATTTATGTTCTTGAAAAATAAAACTGAAACAGACTAGGATGTGTATTTCCATATTACACAGTGGTTTTGTTGATAAAACCAATTCACCTCTCTGATCCATATATGTAATCATGTATGGAATGAGACAGAAAACCCATGTGTGATTTGTTGTTTGAGTAAAAGAAAATGGAAAGACCTCTTCTTTCAACTAAAATAAAACTATGGTTTGTGTGTATTAGCTAAAAGTTTGGTGCTGCATATACTGATTTATTTAGCCAATCTAGAAATTAGTAGCTAGCAGTTTTGTGGTTTGGAATTATTTTGATAATTCAGGGAAATATTACCCCCAATATGGTTTTTTGTCGGGGGTTTTTTGTCTCTATAAATATTTAATTATTACCAATATAATTACTTATAATGTCAAAGCACTTCATTCACAATTACAATACTCAAGCTTTCTAAATGACTATGGGAAATTAATCACCTGAAGAAATAGAGCAACGATATAAAATATGGTTTTACTGATAGCCAAAGTTTGTGACTCTTTAATCTTTACAAGAGTTTAGAAAAATAGAAAAGTAAAGCATTCCATCACATTTGGTATATATTTTTTTCAACCTAGATGTTAGTTTATGGATATAAGCATACTGTATTTTACTGAATTCTATTAAACTCTTACTTCCTGGATGCAGTGGAGTCCACTGTGAATGGGGAAATTCCATGTCTTATAAAGAAGAAGAAAGAGATGACATAATACATTATATGGAATACTGTGTTTATCATCAATATTTATTTTGTATATGCTATAATTAGTATTATAAAGGTATGTAAGTATAGTCTAGAACCTACACATCGTAGTCAGTTCCTGAATACAAACAGTTTCCTATGCAGATAGTTTTGGCACCTGAGTACTCTTTGTATTATAACATAAAGCTGGAGTTTGTTAAGTGTAGTGTCTTTTGAACAGACTCCAGGGTGTCTTCTCCAAGTGTTTCAGCCAGGGTATCGAAACCCAGTGTTATGAGTAGATACCATTCCTATTGTGCAAATAAAAGGTTGCCTCCAATTGCCTACTAGGTATCTTGGGAGTTTAGTGTAGTCCTCTAGGACACAAACAATTGAACTCAGTCATCAGACTGCCTCACTGGGGAAGGAGTTAATGTGCTGAAGGTTTCCCACCTAGAGACAAGGGCTCTGTGGGTCAGGCAGAGATGAGGGAGGAGGATAAGAGCATGATAGGCTAACTGGGTGTGCTGGGGCACCACTAGGGTGGCTCTAGGTATCCAATTCAAGGCATTGGATAATTAGAAAGTTTACATATATATGTTTTGGAAACTATTCAGTAAATGATATTAATATCAGCTAATTTTCCCTGGTTTGGTTTTGATTTTATGTTTATTATATATGAAAGGGATTTGATTTAAGGAAGATAATAATCTTATGTGAGTATAAGTAATAACTGACTTATTGCTATGTTCTCATATTATTCAATCCTACTATTTTATGAAATCTATTTCTTCTTGTCTTCCTGGTTCTATGGATCAGGTTTCAGAAGATTTACTCTGTTATCTTCATTCACTCATTAGCCCCCAGTTGTAAGTCAAACCACCTGACTATACAACACTTTTTAATCTATTTATTTTACTTTATATTATAGCTCATCTGGTGCTGTTTTGTGTGTGAATTAGAAAACACACTCCTTACTCAAGGCACTTCCCTCTTTTAAAAATTATTATAATAAATATATGAATGTAAGGGTATGTTATGCTAGTGGTGACCTGGATGTGTGCAGTGCTCAGTATGCAAAACTGTATGATAGTCCACTATTTCAACAATATTTTCCCTCTTTATTTCAATAACCTACCTCAAAAAGATTAAATTTCAATATCTTATTCCTAGAGAGCAACTTCCTTTCCTTATCTTTGTTTATATCAATACTAATACAACTGCTCCTTTGGTGTCTATACTTTGCTCACGATTTCTTGTATTAGTTTTCTGTTTCTATGTAGCAAATTATCACATTTAGCAGTTTAAAGCAACATGATCTATTAACTTACATGAAAGTGTTCTGGGAGCCTCTGATCAGAGACACAGGGAAAAGGAACTGCAGACAAGATGATTGATTTGAAGGGAGGTTGAGACTCGCTCAGGTCAGCGACCAGGCCTAACTTTACTGATTATCTTATATACTTTCAAACATTCAGTAAGAATTTAACACAGATACAAAGAAGTGAAGTAAAATTAGAAAGCTACATTAAAATTACAATTCAGTGTGAAGGCTGAGGAACACATATACAATTGATTTTGTTTAGAGTAAAAACATAAAGGAGACTGATTGTCTGTTCTTGCTGGCCCAAACCGAAACTAGAGATTATAATGTTAATGAAGGAAGAAGACAGAGAACAGAACCCAAGGCTCGAGGACATGTGTTCGAGCTTCCAGCTGCGACCCTGTCTCGCTCTCCAGATCTCTTTGTGAGAGTCTTTCTGCATATTTCTGCATATCTATAGGCTGCTTGCAGATGCTCGATCTTTAAAGAAATCTTTCCCAGAGCCATTCTCCTGGAGAAGCACATGAAGTGAACTGCCATATCTGAGCATGGGGTGCTTATCTCTACACTCACAGTTCTATAGGTCAGAAGACTCTACTGCCTTCTGTAATTTGGGCCTCACAAAGCTGAAATCAAGGTGAGCTGGGACCTTATAGAGATATTCTGGGAAAGAATCTGTTTTCAAACTCATTTCAGATTATTGGTATAATTCAATCCCTTACAGTTGTCAGATTAAGGTTCCATTTTTTTTCCTGCTCACAACTCATAGACTTCTTATATTTCTTAGGAAATGATTACCTTCATCTTCAAAGCCAGCAAAAAGTTCCCTTGGTGCTGCAAATGTCATTGTCCTCCCCATCTTCTGTCAACCAGCCTGACAAAATTCTGTTTTAAAAGTTTATGTGATTATATTAGTTTCACCAAGATCATCTCCTTTTTCCTAGTAAGGTAACATAATCATAGGAGTAATGATTATGGGCAGAGATCATGGGAACCAAAATCCAGCCTACTACATCTTTCTACCTCATGTTGCTTAACTTCATAACCATCCTGGACCCCATAGTTCATCACTTCGACCATGTTTTGCCATCAACCTTAATTTTGTACCCTATTGTTCTTCTATTGACCCAGTCTAATAACTTAATATTTCTCTATTCCTAACCTTAAGCTTCTGAGAAAGTGGAAATTCCTTGTAATATATAGTGATGGATTTCAGTACTTCACTCCTGCATAGGATTGTTCAAATGTCAAGTTTAAAGCCCTCCAGCCCATCATTCCTACTGCTGCTTTGGTGATTTTTCCAAAACGTACTGCTGATCATCAATCTGTATTTTAAAATCATATAATAGCTTCCATAACTTTCAGGAAAAAGTCTTCATGTTTTATCATGACATAAGTGTCTTATGGAGATGACTTCTAACCATCTCTTTAGCCTTACCCCTCACTCCTCCAATGCAGGAACCCTACCTCAAGCTATACAAAATTAGTATTTTGGTATTGTTATAGTTTGTTTTCCTTTATTTACACTATGCTTTCCCCTGTCTCCATATCTTATGCACAGCTCATTTCTTTTCTTGACACACCCTACCCAATTTTTTTTTTATCTTTTTTTACTCATCCTTCTAAGCATAGTTCAAATATCACTTACAAAAACTTTTCTGTTCCATCCACTTCTTTGTCTCTGGCAAAGGTATTTATTCCTTCTACAGAAAACTCTTATCTCTCATCAAATCATAGTGAATTTATAGTCATTATTGAGTACTTTAAGGAAATGGATTAAGTCCTATACATTCTCTTCTTGCTTTTCTTTCTCCTAAGTTGGAAATGAAGACTAGCACATAATAGGCACTCAGTATATGTTTGACTAATTGGATTTATTTCTAGTGAGAAGATATAGGCAAACTTGTTTGGGGCTATTAATAAGCTAAAGTGAAACTATAAGACTAATTTTGGTCAAAAGTCTGGTTGTAATTAAGAGCTAAAGCTACCATGAATTTTAACTCTGGAATTTATGCTTTTTCTCAGGATTATATTCACCCTCATTTTCTACAGGTAGAATGGACCATGTATGTGTTTATAAGAGAAATAAGCTAAAAGGGCCTATGGTATTCTGTCATAACCTTTGGATGTTAGTCATAATGAAAATTTTAGAAAATCATTTTAGCATCTGGTAATTCATAGTGGTATAAAAGGAACTTTGAGGTAGAATACTTTCTGTTAGATGAATAAATAGAAAATATTTCTTTAAATCCTCCTTGGCTTTATTGTTTGTTTTTCTTGCCTACTAATACATGTATATTTGTTTCACTAAATTTATATAATTTCCTTTATCATGCCAGGATTACAGCTTTAAAAATTTGTTCATACCTAAAAAATAGTTATATTTAATATATAGAAAATACTAAAGGGTGTCTAAGTGTTTTTAGACATGGATGAATTGAATAATGTTAAAGTTAAGGTTTTTAGTGTGCCCAAGACCAGGGTAGAGTACACTGTACTTAATAGATATATTTTTATCCCTCAGTCCCTTCTCACGCTCTCCCCTCTTAGTTTCCAATTCATTTATATGACCATGTATACCCATCATTTAGCTCCCACTTATTAGTGAGAACATGTGGTGTTTGTTTTTCCATTCCTGGGATACTTTGCTTAGGATAATATTCTTCATTTCTATCCAAGTTGCTGCAAAAGGCATTATTTTCTTCCCTATGTGTGTGTATGTATGTATGCATGTGTATATGTGTGTGTATTATAATGGTCTCTTTATTCACTCATAAATTATGAGTGTAGGTTGATTCCTTTTCTTTGCAATTATGAATTGTGCTGCAATAAACTTTCAGGTGCAAGTGTCTTTTTGATATAGTGAAAGGGTATCTTTTCCTTTGGGTAGATACCCAGTAGTGGGATTGCTAGATCTAATAGTAGGCCTAATTTTACTTTTGAGAAATATTCATGCTGTTTTCTACAAAAGTTGTACTAAAGTAACAGTAAATCTTTGCCTTCAAGTCAGAGTATAACATTGATAGAAATGATGTGACAGGGAATTTTACCACCATAAATTCAGTAGATTAACTGTAATTATTTGAGACCCTTAATAGAGATTGGTAAAAAGTGTCATGTCCTTTAATCTAAGACATTTAACTTGTTTATTTTCTTTAAAAGAAATGCTTATATAGTCTAAATATGGTCCTCTAATAACAAACAAATAAATGTAGCTTCTGTTACATTTTAATGGTAAGGAATCACTTATACAATTTTTGTTATAGAATGTTGTTTTATTACAAAAAATCAAGTTAAATCTCAAGTATTAGGTTATATAGCTAACTCAATTATTCATATTTTAGGAAAGAATTATGGGCTTTCTCTTACTCTGTTAATTTCCCCAAACATGCTTAATTTATAATGCTTTTTTTCCTGTGGATTAATTCCTTCTTAGTATATATGCATAAGAAGCTTCTATAGTTAAATTCTCAGTGGTCTCTCGTGAGTGCAGGTGTTCCTGTAGCTTCTAACAGATCATAGTCTAGCTTTATTGAATTCTTTATAAGGTAATATTTCTGGAATCATTCACCATAGCTGGGAAATGTAGTGTTGACATTATAAAGGAGGGATTATTGGATGACTAATGTTATGAAAAAACACTTCTTTGAACTTTAAAGACTACTTACTAGTATTGTGCACTAAGGATAATGGTTAGATATGAATTTAGATGAGGCCCCAGCACAGATCAAGAACTATACATGAGTCATTTCTACAACTTGAGTGGCAGATTTGAGAGAAAACTTTAGAAATTCTTGGGTCTACCTTCTCACTCAACATGTGAAGTAACTGAGATACATAGAGGGGAAGACACTTGTTTACAATCATACAGCTAGTTAGTGTCAGCACCAGGCCTATGCTACTTTATTCTAAGCCAGTGTACTTTTACTATAATACATTGCCTTTCTACCCTAAACCCTTTAACAATAGTATTACTATTTGAATGAAATTAAAAGTCACTTACTTCAAAAAAATATTGATATTTTCCCATCCTACTTGGGTATACCCCCATCTGTAGCAGCTGAAGGCATTAGCTAGTAACATGCTTGATTCTTAAGATAGTCTTGCTACTTTTCAAAAGGAATGATTTGAGAAATGCTTTTAACATGCTTAATAGAGTGTGCAACTCTGGTATGTGAGAGAAACCTCTTTTGTACTGTATGAGAGCTTCTTTGTTGCTTTACACTGTAGACCTTTTTATTGGAAGGAAGGGGGGAAGGAGGGTATTATGCTGTTTTGCATTTACAATTCAGAATTATGTCCTTGGTGGCGCTGAAAGAAACTCCATGATGAGATATTAGGAAGTGTTAGGCCTATTCAGACAATTATTTATTAGTGTATTTTAAGGCTTTCCATGTTAAAAAAGAAGTAATCAAATAAAAAATGAAACAGCATATAGTAAGTTTGATGAAATTTTATAAGTACTTTTAGTTGCCAGAGCAACATCATCTTTTGTCTCTATTTAATGTGACTTCCCTCTTTGCAGCTTTACTTCTTGAAAGCAGATATTATTTTTTAAAAGAAACAAAATTCCAAGCTTGTGGCAAAAGAATAAGCCCTCTCACTCTAATTTATTGTTCTTAAATGAAACTTAGATTAATAAGAGACATTGTGTTCACTTGCAGGGATAGCCTAAGGCAAAATGGTTACATTGTCAAATTTTGACTTTTGAAGTCTTTGTCCTTTGCTATCTTAGATTCACCTCTTAGTGCCCTTGAGCTGTTTTCTGGATGCCCCAAGCTCCTTAATATCACCCACATTTCCCACTGCAATCACAATTTAGTCTTCTGGTACCCATTCATTTAAAAAATATGTTTAATTATTATTAATACATATTAGTTGTACATATTTATAGGGATATGTGATTTATTTTTGCAGGTTTTGGCTGGGGCCAGGTTTGAACCCACCACCTCTGGCATATGGGGCCAGCGCCCTACGCCTTTGAGCCACAGGCGCTGCCAAGATATGTGATATTTTGATGTCAGCATATAATGTGTAATAATCAAATCAGAATAGTTAAGATATCTATCAGCTCAACCATTTATAGTTTCTTTGTGCTATGAAAATTCCAATTTTACTCTTTCAGTTATTTTGAAATATTCAAGAAATTATTGTTAACTATAGTCACTCTATTAGTCTAGCGAAAACTACATCTTTTCTGCTCTATCTATGTTTGTGATCATCCTCTTTTCATCCTCCAGTGCTCACTACCTTTCTCAGCTTTTGATAACCTTAATTCTACTCTATACCTCCATAAATTTATTTTTCTTAGCTCTCACACATGAGTTAAAATGTAAGAGATCTTTCTGTGCCTGACTTATTTCACTGAACATAATGTCATCCAGTTACATCCATGTTGTTGCAAATGATAGAATTTTATTCTTTTTATGGCTGAATAACATTCCACTGTGTATATATACCACATTTTCTATATACATTCTTCTGTAGATGGACACATAGGTAGATTCCATTATCTTGGTTATTGTGAATAGTGAGACAATAATCGTGACAGTGCTGCAGGTATCTCTTTGGTTTACTGATTTCCTTTCATTTGGATAAATATCCAAATGAAGTGTCCACATTACAGTTTTGATTTGCATTTATCTACCTATGGACACATAGGTAGATTCCATTATCTTGGTTATTGTGAATAGTGAGACAATAATCGTGACAGTGCTGCAGGTATCTCTTTGGTTTACTGATTTCCTTTCATTTGGATAAATATCCAGCAGCAGTGGGGTTGTTGGATCATGTTATTGTCCAACTGCATAATTTATATTTCTAACAGAAAAACAATCTATGAGGGATTTCCTTCTTCCCCATCATCACCAGCATTCATTATTGCCTGTCTTTTTGATAAAAGCCACTTTAACTGAGATGAAGTTATATCTCATTACAGTTTTGATTTGCATTTATCTAATGATCCATGCTGTAGAGGATTTTTTATTTACTTGTTGGCCATTTGTGTCTTCTTCTGAGAAATGTCTATTCAAATCATTTATCCATTTTAAAATCAGGTTATTTGATTTATTCCTATTAAGTTGTCAAAGCTTCTTATGGATCCCTTGTCCGACGGGTAGTTCACAAGTATTTTCTCCCATTTTGTGATTTGTCTCTCTCCCACTTCCTTCTTTCTTTCCTTTTAAAAAAAAAAATTTGTTTTTTCTCTGAAGAAATATTTTAGCTTGATGTGATTCCATTCCCATTTGTTAATTTTGCTTTGGTTGCCTGTGCTTTTGAGGTCCTACTCCAGAAATCTTTGTCCATATAAATGCCCTAGTATATTTCCTCAATGTTTTCTTCTAATAGTTTAATAGTTTCAGGTGTTAGATTTAAGTCTTTAATCAATTTTTATTTTATTTTTGTATATGACAAGAGTTAGGGGTTTAGTTTCTTTCTTTTGTATATGTATATGGTTTGTTCAGCACTATTGTTGAAGAGACTTTTCTTTTCATAGTTTCTGTTGTTTGTGTCTTTGTCAGAAATGAATTGACTATGAATGCATGGATTTATTTTTGGGTTATCTATTCTGTTCGATTAGTCTATGAATCTATTTTAATATTAGTACCATGCTATTTAGGGTAGTATAGCTTTGTAGTATAATTTTTAAGTCAAGTAATATGATGCCTCTAGCTTTGTTCTTTTGCGTCAAGATTGCTTTGGCTATTCTGGATACTTTCTGCTGAGCATTTTTCTATTGAGTTGATGGTGTTCATAAGTTCTTTGTACATTAAAGAACCTTTACTATTATATATTAGTTCTTTGTCTTTTGACTCTCTGATCTTTTTTGCCATATAGATATTTTAAAATTGTATTAAAAAACTTGAACTATCTAATAACCTTATGGACAGGGCTTATGTGTATGGAGGTTTTAAATCAAAGATATGAGTTGAGAACTGTAGGCTAGAATTTGAATATATGACTAAGGAGTTTGACTTTATCATACTAGCAGTGAGAAACCATAGTGGAAGGGGAATGATAGGGTTTCAAGAAGATAAATTTGGCATTATGGGGGAAGGGTTAGAAGAAGGAAAAAAAGAACAAAATCAGGAAGATCAGTTAGGAAGCTCTTGTATTAGTAGTCAAGTTTGCCGTGACGAAAGTCTCATTTGGGGGAGTTGTAGTGAGTATGGAAAGATTTTAAGAGGTCTTCCAAAGAAATCATTGACAGAACATGGTGACTTGCCTGGATAATAATAGAGTTACTGATTATTCTGAACATAATTAGATTAGCCAAAGGTTTATCAATTTTTTTAATCTTTTCAAAAACCAACTTTTTGTTTTGTTGATCTTCTGAATGATTCTTTTGTTTTTAATTTCATTTAATTCTGCCATAATTCTGGTTATTTTTTTTTCTACTGCTGGGTTTTGGGTTGGAATGTTCTTTCTTTTCCAGTTGCTTGAGATGACCCATTAATTTGCTGACTTCCTCTTTTTCTGTTTTCTTGATAAAGGCTTCCAATGCTTCCAATGTTTTTCCCCCAAAATAAGACCTACCTAAAAAATAAACCCTAGCAGGATTTCTATGCATTTGTTAAATATAAGCCCTACCCTGATAATAAGACCTAGTGATGGGCGTGCATTTTGGTTTGGAGAATAAGACATCCCCTGAAAATAAGCACTAGTGTGTCTTCTTGAGAAAAAATAAATATAAGACAGTGTATTATTTCCAGGAAAATATACTGCCTTTGCAGTATCCCACAGGTTTTGATAATTTGTGTCTTCATTATCAATTTGTTCCCAAAATTTGGTGATTTCCTTCTTAATCTCATTTTTGACCCAGCTATCATTCAGCCTAAGATTATTTAGTTTCCATGACTTTGTTTGAGTATGAAGATTCCTGTTGCTGTTGAATTAAACTTTTATTCTGTGGTAGTCTGAGAAGATAAAAGGAATAATTTCTATTCTTTTAAATTTGCTGAGGTTAGACTTGTGTCCTAAGATATGATCAATTTTGGAGGATGATCCATGGACTGATGAAAAGAATGAAAGTTTATGATTTCATTAGATGGAATGAGGGCTGTTTTTTGATTTGAAATATAAGTGCATTTTCTTTCCTGCTTAGTTCAATTCACTAAACATTTACTGTACATTGCTATATGCCAGCCCCCATGCTAGAAACTAGCAATATAAAGATACACATGGACTTTCACCTCAAGGAATTCACTGGTCTAACAGGGAAGGCATGCAGATATGTAATCTAAATATTGTAGTGCACTGTGTCAAGTGCAATAAACAAAGTATGCATAAGATGCAAAATAGTGTAAGAGAGGTTGTTAACCCCCAGATTTAATTTAAGTACCATTTTGAGAGTCCAAACATCACTGCAAAGGCATGAGGAATTTTATTCATTTAAGCTTAGAGCCTGGGCTACCCTTTAAGAAAAAGCGGGAACAGCTCTTACAGACTATCCAGAAAGTCCCTTTATACCTCTCCCTCTTCCCTCCCATTAGACCATCCCACCCCATCCCCTTATTGGTAGGTAAACCATGTCTGTCCTAAACTGACAGGTACAGGGTGGTTGTGTTCAGGGTTGATTGGCTTAGGGATGAGTCATCTTTGTCTCAGGTGAGCGAATGAGAAGGAAGGGATAAAGGTTGCAAGTGGGGCGAGTGCAGAGTAGAGTGGCAAGTGCAAAAAGGAGAGGAGGTCAGGATGTGGGCTAAGTGCACAAAAGGGCTAGGGGGACAAAGGGGAGGAGGTTAGGATGTGGGATGTAACACCTAGGTATGATAAGGTCCTTGGTATGTGGAAGCCTGTTGTTCTGAATAAACAACAAAAGGAGGTAGTTTGACTTGTGACTTGAGTTAATTAGTTTGGCTCCCACAAAAGGGAAAATTTTGCCTGGCAAGGTCAGGTAACATATAATAGAGGATAGAACCTGTGAGCAAGTTTTTAAAAGATAAACAGGAGTTTGTAAATGAAAAAGAGGGAAAGAATATTTCAAAAAGTGTGAACAGCATTACAAAAGCATGGGTATCTAGAATACAGTGGTGTGTTAAAAGAGACTTGTAAGTATTAATAACTGAATACACAAATTAAACTATTAGAGAGACTAACAGGAGATGTGACTGACATTGCCAACAAAGGCCAGGTTATGCAGGGCTTTGTATGCCCTGCCAAACCAGGAATTGCAGCAATTGAAGCCACTGAAGGATTTTAAACAGAGTAAATAATTAGCTCAAAGTTTAGTAAGCTAACCCTCCTTGGAGAGATAAGACTAGTCAGTAAAATCAGTTAGTAAACAACTGTTAAGAAGTAATAAGGGCCTAAGTTTGGACAAAGGAAGAGAACAGAGTCATTTGGGCAAGACTCAGGAAAATCTAACCTATACATAATTTATAAAAGATGTGAATTTGAGTGATTGTTTTTCCTAAGACAGTTTTTAATAGGTCTGATAATATAGTTTCCACTGTGATTTCTAATGGAATGCATGTGTAAAACTGGTCAAGTAGGAGTGGAAAGTACTCAGTTATTAATCTTGAGCTTAATACGGTGGTTTTCTACTTGTTTTCTGCCTCCACACTATGAAATTGACACCTATCAGTAACATCAGTCATTACCTTGTGGTGATTTTAAACTTGGAGGAACAGGGTCAATATGAAGGAAGTCATTGAATCTTCCAGGGAACATGCATAATTTGAAAGAGTGCCTTGGGAATTTTGCTGTATACTACTTCTCCTCCAAGAACACACATTGAAATCACTGGCATATTTTCAGCATTGGTGTGATAACACACACACACACACACACTGACTGTCAAATGAATCACATTTGCACAGAGAATGTGTATAGGCCTTTCTTAAACAGCCCTTAATTACAGATTAATAGGAAGCAGCATCATTATACTCTAGTTTTCTTTCTCTTTGATGCTGTGATTTTTAATGCATTTCTGATAAATATAAATAAGTTCACAAGGGATCAAGTTAACCCATGTGGGACAGAGTTAAGGGGAAAGCAAGGAACAAATCCTCAATCTAGATAGAAGGGAATATAAGATGACTAATTATTTCATGAGGATGTGAATTTTGAGCTAGCTGCTTTGGTAAAGCTTCCATAGAGTATAGCAAATAGAATAGCCAGTGTGTATCTGGTAATGGAATGGAGAATGTGTTTTCTTTAGGGGAAGACTAGGTCATTCACTCATTCACTGGGATAATGCAGACTATCAGGGAGGCAATATTTGAGATATCTAAGGTAATTGAAGGGACCAAAATTGACTCAGCTAAATGGTGATTTTTCTTCCAGGTTCTTCTACCTGTCTTTGTGGCATCGGTTTCCTGCTTCACCTGACTAGTATCAATATATTACATCTTATCCCCACGAGAACCCTGACCCTCAATTATAACTTGCTTTCAGTAAAAACGTGCTCACATGGTGATGAAAGTAATTAAAATAAATTTAGTTTAGAACAGCCCTTTAAATGTGTAAATAACCAATATAAGAGTATTTGATTTTAATAGCATCTTAAGCCAATATAATTGATAGAGCTGTATCATGTACACAAACATGGTCTCCATTATAATGGTGTTTACAGTGTAGTTGGAGAGATGGGTAATTAGCAGTTATAATCATGATGACTCTTATAAGAGGAATAGTACAGGTAATGAGTCTTGAAATGTGTAATATTTTGGCAGAAGCAACACATGGGAATATTTTGGGTGGGGTTATTGAAGTTTCTTTTTTGATGCTCCTTGAAATATACCCTAAATTTACCAGGGCACTCATCCTCGGCCTAATTATTAAGATACCTGCTTGGGTGCACACTCACCATCATACTGCAGGGGAACACAGCTTTCTGTTCTCTGGTTGAATTTTCTGATTTACCTCTTCCATTGGCTAGGGTTTGAAAAGTTATACAATTGTGGGGAAATATGTATGGAATATGGTTCATGTTCTGTAATATCAAGTTATTAATGTAGAAATTTATCATATATTCTTTTAAAGATAATATATTAACAGAGAAACTAATCAAAGACAATATCCAATATGGCTCAAACTGACTTCATTTATGCAGGAATCCTCTTTACAGTTTATCTAAATGAAGAGTTTTCTTCTCATATATCCTGTCAGTTTTTTGTTTAAGTCATTTTAATTCACACATGCCATATAGGCTTTTCGCGGGAAGACTCTTCCTGATTCTTTCACTGAAGGGTCTATTATACACCATCACCTATGTTCATTTATATAACTATGTGTAGAAAACTCACATTCTCCAGAAACTGATTTGGCAGAAACCCAAGAAGTTCAGAAGGTAATGTGGCTGAAACTGGTGGTCATTTGACTTCCAAGAATCTTGTGAAAAAGTAAGTGTCAAGTGCAGTCTTTTGAAAGGTTAATTTTTTCCTCAGATTATAAATTCTGACCTCAGATTTTCTTTTCCTCATAAACTATGTCAGGGTCATGATACTTCCTGGTACTCCCTAATCTATTAATTCTTCATAATAAGCAAACTTCTTACTAGAACATGCAGGTTTAGTCTGATCTTACATTTGGTGTTGCTTTGCATATCTAAGACTATAATCTCCAACTTTGAAAAACTTCTAGCATGATATTTAAAGTTTGTTTCTGTGTTGTAGTCATTTACAAACTTGCTTTCTTACTTGTATAAAATGGGTTATTGAACATGGATGGCTCTAGATTCACACATAATTGGTGGGGCTGGTACAGCCACATGTTTTCTTTGCTCATGTATTTGGCACCACTGCTAAGAGTTGGCTAGCACAATCAGAAACTGAAAGTAATTATTCAGGTTGCTGCTACCAACTGGCTCCTTTAGGGTGAACTTTATTCTGTTGTCTTTCATTACCATGACCCAGAGAGACAAGCCTGCCTAGGAATTATTGGATTGACAACCCCAAATAAGAATTTGATTCTGGATTGGCAATCAGAAGGTTTCCTATATTAGTGATTGCCAGAAAGTTAAAGTGAGCCAAAACTTGGAAACCAAGAAAACTGGCAAGAAGAAGGAGTCTAGGGTTATGCATGGTCAAAAGTAAGTTAAAGGTCTGGAATCCAAGCACATAGGTATGATGCAGGGAATAAATCATGTCTCTGCGGTAAAGGCAGTCAGAAATCCAGAATTTAAGTAGTTTAAGATCAGGAATCATCCATAGAATCACAGAAGTATATTCTATCCTAAATTAGAGATTATTTACCTTTCGGATTCTGTATTAGTTCAGATTTAGGGTAGAACTTCTGATTAAGTAGACATATCTTCTGATACATGGGTATGATCAATGGAATAGATGAAAATATATTTTCACCTGGCTATGGTAAGATTAGGAGAGGTTGGATCCAGAAAGAATCCTAAGTCCACTGATTATGATAATAATAGCAGCAAATAATTATATAGTATTTAAAAAGTATTTGCATGCTTTATCTCAATCCTTCTTTAATAGCACTGAATGAAGGCACTAAAAATATACCAATTTTTACAAATGAGAAAACAAAAGCTTAGAAAACTTTTGTAAATTTTTCAGAGACAAGATTCAAAGTGCCTACACTGCCTGTCTTTAATTAAGACTATTTAGGCTTATATTACTCCTATAGTAACACCTAACCACTTTGTTTTTTATTAAGTCAAATGCACATAGATCATGAATAGATTCATGCATATGTGGGGTACAATGTGCTGATTTTTTTATACAATCTGATGTGGTTAGATCAAACCAATCAACATAGCTTTCACCTCATTTACTTGATTATTGTGCCAAAACATCTATGTTCTACACTTGACAGATTTAACCTGTACCCTTGTTATAAGCTCCATAGATGTGGTCCTGCCTTTTACCCTCCCTCTGTCAAACCTCCTCCTCCTCCCTTCCCACTCCATTTCTCTCCTTCATTCTGGGCTATAGTTGTGTTCTATCTTTCATAAGAAAGTATGAGTAAATGTAAGTAGGTTTCATAGAAGTACTGAGTACATTGAATACTTTTTCCTCCATTCTTGAGACATTTTACTTAGGAGAATGTGTTCCAGATCCCTCCATGTAAACATAAAAGAGGTAAAGGCTTCACCTTTTTTAAGGCTGCAGAATATTCCATGCTTTATATCATAATTTATTAATCCATTCATGGGTCAATGGGCATTTGGGCTTCTTCCATGATTTGGCTATTATGAATTGAGCTGCAATGAATAATATGGTGCAAATGTCTTTTTCGCAAAGTGATTTTTGGTCTTTTGGATATGCTCCTAGTAGAGGAATTGCAGGATCTAACGGCAGGTCGATTTTTAGATCCCTGAGTGTTCTCCAAACTTCTTTCCAAAAGGAACGTATTAGCTTGCAATCCCACTAGCAGTGCAGAAGTGTTCCCTTTTCTCCACCTCCACGCTAACATCTATAGGTTTAGGATTTTGTTATGGGGGCTACTCTTACTGGAGTTAGATGTTATCTCAAAGTGGATTTGATTTGCATTTCTCCAAGAGACCTGAACAGAAGCTTCTCTGAAGAAGACAGGCGCAATGTATACAGACACATGAAAAAATGCTCGTTTTCTTTAATCATCAGAGAAATGCAAAACACCTAGCCACTTAAGAAATGCAAATCCTCATGAAGAGAAAGGTGTATGGTAAACATGGTAAAGTGACCAATTTAACTAATGTTTCTGATTTTCTTTTCTGCTATTTCTCTTGATGCCTGCCTGATAATCTTTCAGATGATTCCATTAGTCAATTCAACATATATCTTCTGGAAACCTACTCAAGCCTAGTATTATACTGGACCATTTGGTATTATCTTTCCCACATGTTCTCATTAAAAGGAAAACAGATAAAAATAGATTTTCATAATCAGTAGATTATATCTAATTCTATGGTGTGATTTCTTAATGTAATTAATCCTTCCATCATTGGGCTGTTTTAATTTTTTTTACCTTCTTGTCCTTGACTGATTGCAAGCATAATTAAAAACAATAATATAATGATATTTCCTTCCAGGTTGTATTAATTCTCTATTTTAGATAGAAACTTTGTTTTCTTTGTTTCAGATAAGCCCTCCTTGTCTACTTGTTGCTTTTCAGGTACCCTGTGTGGTTGCTGCCATATATTTTAGGTTTAAAGGAGCACTCTACCCTATGAAGCTGGATTTCTGGGGTACTAGCCTCTGTTTAAGCTCAGGAATCAGTTTCATATTTTTCACTTTGTGCTTCAGCTTATACAGATATATGGTTTTGATATAATGGCATTTTACGATAATAAACTGGATAGTACATACAGGATTCATAACAGATTTTGACAAATAGTGTCTCCAAATTAGCTTCACAGTCACAGATCTGTCAGGGTCATTAGTTTTCTGAACTGTTTCTTCTATGCTACTTTCAGTAAGTCTTACATCTCTGTCTGCAACATTCTGTGTAGCATATTACTTATGTCTTAGTTCCTCATTTTCTTAGGCTGTAAAATGGGGATAATCATTCTTGTGCATTCCCTGTCTAGCGGAAGGATGAATGTGTTCTGCTGTGGAGTATTTGGGGCCCTCAGGGGAAAACGACATTATTAATTCAAGGCAGTGAAGTTGAGAAAGTATGACTATAAGAAGCACATATAAATTATTTAGACTTCGATAATTTCTATTGAAGTTTACACAAAATATTTTTTAGTGTTTGTACAGATTTAGAGGCTGTTGACAGGTCTCTCTATAGCCATTAAGAGGGTTTGCAGGCAAACGCTGACATTAATTTTAGTAAAATATGGGATCTCCCGATAAGTAGGGTCATTTAAATAATTGATTATTGGAGCACACTAGTTTATAAAGTAATCCTGGGAAAGACACCAAAAATCTCTCAGGCTAAAAAATCATACAAACTGTCATAGCAAGTCACCAATGACTTTAGGAAGATGCCATAGGAAAAATAGAGTCTTGAGAGTCTGACAAGAGATGTATATCTTTTTTTGTTGTTTCTTTTATTCTCTGTAGAGTGAGATACACAATTCTAGTCATCCATATTATGAAAAAAATATGAGATAAAAAGCTGCTGACTAGATCACATGTCTGCACAAAACTGATATTGGAGGGCAAAATGGAGCCTATAGGGAGTACATGTTTATTCTCAGGCAGTTTTCTGTCATCTTGGTGGGAGAGGTAGGAAAAGACATCAGGCAAGGGTTGAAGGGATTCTGTGCAGATGGTATGGCTTTTCCTGGCTTTTATGGTTATACTTCATGAAAAGCTCATTTTCCCTCTGCTACCTTCTATGGTAAAGTGTGTATGTTGGGGAGTGGGCAGGAGTGGATGTGGTTGGAAAGCAGCAGGGAGATGGCCTCTGTGGCTCTGCTCCTATTACTGGGCCTACTTGGGTGATGACACTTTGCTCTGCTCTCCTTTAACCCTCAAATGGTGTACTTGGATGAGCTCTTAGAATCAGGTGAAATTTCCACAACCCACACAGAGCCTATTAGCAATCATGGTAGCTAGAATCTCTTTCCCATTTCCTCTCTTGACTTCCCCTTGAACTTTATATGCCTTTCTCTATTCATTTTCATTTCTTGTTATTCTCATTTAGAGGTTTTTATTGAAATCAATGTCCCTTCAAAATGATGAAAAGGAATGAATTTTAAATATACACATAAATAGCCAATCACTGATACATCTGACAACATCCCATCTTCTACTCAGGAACCTCTGAAAGGAAAGATTACTTCTGTTACACATGATGGTTGACTTGATTAAAATATTTAGTGTTATTTTATTCAAATATAGTACCATCATCAAATGTTATCATGAATATTTACATAGTCATCAAGATAAAACGAACCTTTTTAAATTTTTCTGTTGGGTTTTGTTTGAGTCCTTTGATAACTGAAACTGAGCTGTTGACTGTTCTGCTCTCTCCATCATGTTTGCATAATTGTGACAGTGATCAAATAGTTCAATTATTTTGCAGATTTTAAGGTACAAATACTATAGGTTTACCTATAGCATTTGCCACTCCTGAAAAATAAAACTTGGCAAACATTTCTCAGTCACAGATTAGGCATTTGTACAATTATTTCAAGGTAGGCAGAATGGCATAGTAGAAAGAATGCAGAATCTAAAGCCTCAATATCTGTCTAAGACATATTAATCACTATTCTCTCTCTCTTTCTCCTTTTTTTTTTTTTTTTTTGGCCAGGGCTGGGTTTGAACCCAACACCTCCGGTATACTGGGTGGGGCTCTACTTCTTTGAGCCACAGGCATCGCCCTTAATCACTATTCTCAAAGCCACACAACTAGTAAGTGGCTAGTTGAAAACTGAAATTCAAATCTAGGTCTGTCTAGGGTGTGGAGCAAGATGTCAGACTAGAGACATCTTGCCTGCTCCTCATGGTGAGACACAGGAAAGTGGCCTTCAGCCACCTCTGGCTGGGAGAATTTTCACAGAAATATCACTCTGGGGGCACAGTGAAGAAGCAGGCGACTTCAGGAGCCAAGGAGGAGGTCTAGAGCTGAGGAAAACCAATGTGAAAGGCAGGAGTTTGGTAGGGGCAGAGGCCAGTCAGTTGGCTGGCTCTCTTGTGAAAGGCTGGAGATGGGAAACGGTTATATGACAGTATTTTGATTTGGGACTCCGATGCATTCCGGAGCAGTGAATAGACTGGAGCAGTGTGGGGCAGCTGTGGTTGAATGCCGGGTAGCGTCAATTTCATATAGGCTGGGCTTGCTGGTGAGATGCTGCCATTGTGGAAACACCGCCCACGTTGGATGAACAGTCCATGGGTTCCTAGTGCACAGCTGGCTCTTGCCTAAGGTGACCAGAATTTAACATTGTTAAAGCGGGACACCACTGTGGGGGGGGGGCTGACAACAATGCAAACTTTGATAAGCAATTAAGGATAATCAGTTCTTAAAATTATTTGTTATTATTAAAGTTTAACATTATAAAATTAAGAAAAATAATATGAAACGCATATCCTGGCAAAATAGCCACATGGCAGCTGAAAACCAGATATTCTCTTAGCTTGTCGTTCATTCTTTCCAAAAATCGGGGCTTTTTAAAAATGCTGCAGGACGCAGGACAAATTGTTAAAAATCAGGACTATCCCACCAAAAGCTAGATGTCTGTTCATCTTACTCTAGTAGGGGGGGACACTTGTTTGTTCCAGACAGTTTGGCTCCTTCTGAGCTAATTGTCCTTACCTAGAAGCAAGGGAGGGAGCCAGTCTCCTTCTGATACCTTGCCCAGGAGGGGAGTAGGGAGTTTACATTAGCCTTTTCATTTCCAAATGAAGTTACATTAACCTCTTCATTCCCAAATGGAGTTACATTAACCTTTTCAGCAGCCAAAAAACCATGTATTCCCTTCCCATTCTCCCACTGTTCCCTAGCTTGTCATGCATTCTTTCCAAAAATCAAGACTTTTTTAAAACACTGCAGGACACAGGACAAATTGTTAAAATTTGGACTGTCCTGCCAAAAGTGGGACATCTGGTCACCTTACTCTTGCCTGCCTGCTGAGATTGAGCAGCCATCTTTGGGGTGACCTTAGTGGTTCTGCACCCCCTGGAAGGGCCACTTTGTTGTCAGGGAACACCTTCTAATGGGGCCTCCTGGGAAGTCTGGTGAGATCTTTGAAACTGCCAGGCCTTTGAAGTGAAAAGACCTGGATTGAGAGCAAAGAAGTCAGAAAGAGAAGATCTGGTTTCCTTTGCATCTAGAGAGTGGTTTTTGACCCCCATTGTAAGTAGGAGCACCAGCTTGTGTGCTCCATCTTCTAACACCACAGCGCCACCTGGTGTCCAGGCAATGCATTGTAATAAATACATATATATACATATAATATAAAATAATGAGCAAAAATATATATATACACACACACACACACATACATATGCAAACATATTGTTTTACATTCTTTGCTTCTTTTTTCAATTCTTTCCTTAGTTTTTATCTTTTCTTTCTTTCTTTTCTCTTTTGTTGTTGTCTGTTTAGTTTTTCTGTTGTTTGATTATATTGTTATTTTTTGACTTTTCCTTTTGTATTACATTTTCTCATACCCATTTATTCTTTCTTTCTTTCTTTTTTATTTCTCTACTTTTTGTCTCTTTTGGTAAAGATTTTTCTACAGTTTTCATCTTTTCCACATAAATTTCCCCATACAACAGCTCTCTCTTTTTATCCTTCTTTATCTTATACAATTATAGTATATTTTTATATATTTTTATTACTTTTAATTTTTTTACTCTTCTCTGAGGGCCGGGGGGGACATGGAAGTGAGTGGTATGCCTGGTGGGGGGGGTCACTGCATTGGTTTGGCTTAAAAGGGCTGTGAGTTCACGGTGTTGTGTGTTCTTCTAGCTTTGGCCCTTAGCAAGAAGGTATTGGTAAATCCCTACTGCAACATACTACTTATTTTTTTCTATATTTTCCAGAGGTAGGATCTTGCTTTTTCCCAGACTGGTAATGAGCTCCTGACTTAGATGGAACTGCCATCCTGGCCTCCCAAGTCCTAGAGTTGTACATGCTGTTAAATCACCCTGCCAAAAACCATGTTTCTCTTGTTACTCTCTTTCTCTTTTACTATCCTTTTCTCTCCTTTCTTCAATTATTTCCTTTCACTCCCTCCTTTTTTCCTCTTTATATTTTTTTCTTTCTTTTTCCTCTCTCATTCTCTACCCTTATTTTACTTTTCACCTTATACCAAAAGGCCACTTCAAAAACTAAGTTTTGACAAAAGATAATTAAAAGAGAATGATATAGTTAGAAGGAAAAAGTGGGGGAAAGAAGCGAAGAAGAAAAAAAAAACCAGGATGAGGACTTAACAGAAAAATTCTGGCAACATGAAAAACCAGAATAGAGAAACCCCCACAAGAGATCATGAGGTAGCTGCTGGAGAAGATTCTACCTATAAAGAATTAATGGAAATGACAGAAAGGTAATTTAAAATATGGATTGGAAAACAGGGAATAAAGGGAATTGTCAATAAAAGGAATTGACAAGAAAGTCGAAAATTGGAACCAAAAAAATAGACAAAAGATATAAAGAATATAGAAAGATATAGCAAAACTTCAGTACCTAAGGAGTTAATCATGGAATTTTAAGATGATACCATGGGGAAGAAAGAATCTTGGTGCTAGAAGGTGAAGCTCTTGAGCAAACCCAGGCAGTTAAAGAGGTAGAAAAGAAGACAGAGAAAGAGAAACATTTTCTCAGAGAGTTATGAGAGTACATGATGTGTTCAAACATATGAATTATAGATATTCCTGAAGGGGATGAAGACTGTCCCAAAGAAATGAATGCCCTACTGGAGGATATCATAAATGAAAAATTTACAAGTATCACTAAAGATCCCAAAGCACTCCTTTTAGAGGGATATCAAATTCTGGGTCACATTAACACAAATAGATCATACCCAAGAAGGAACCTGTCCAAAGTCAAGATGAAAGAGAAAATTCATCAATAAGCCAAGAGCAAGCACTAATTGACCTACATGGGAAGATCCATTAGGGTGACAGCACACTTCACAACTAAAACTTTCCAAACCAGAAGAGAATGGTCAGCTACCTTTAACTTTCTTAAATAAAACCATTTTTAAGCCCAGAATTCTGTATCCTGCTAAACTAAGCTTCAAAATTGATGGAAAAATCAAATCTTTTACTGATATGCAAACATTGAGGAAATTCACCACAGTAAAACTATCTCTACAGGAAATACTTAGACCTATTCTCAACATTGAACATGATGATGGACCACCAGCAAAATAAACACCCAGAAATGAAAGGACAAAACCAACCTATCTTCCACAATGGAGTAAAGGATAAAATGAAGGAATAGACTTCATTGAATAAGATGAATAGAACTCTGCCACACTTATCACTTCTCTCAATAAATGTTAATGGCTTTAATTCCCCATTGAAGAGGCACAGGCTGGCCAATTGGATAGAAAAGCACAAGTCATCCATATATTGCCTCCAGGAAACATACCTAACATTGAAACACAAAACAAGACTCAGGGAAAAGGGATGGAAAACAACATTTCAGGCAAATAGAAATCAAAAGAAAAGAGGGGAAGAAATCAGATTTTTATTTTTATATTTTGAGACAAAGTCTCACTTTGTCACCCTTGATAAAGTGCCAGGTGTCATAGCTCACATCAATCTCAAACTCTTGGGCTCAAGTAATCCTCTTGCCTAAGCCTCCCAAGTAGGTGGGACTACAGGCGCCCACTCTAATGCCAAGCTATTGTTATAGAAGGAGTTTGCTTTTTCTCAGGTTGGTCTCAAACCAGTAAGCTCAGGCAAACCACCTGCCTTGGCCTCCCAGAGTGCTAGGATTACAGGCATGAACCACTGCTCCTGGCAACAATCTGATTTTTAGATACCAGTGGATTTAAAGCAACTTAAGTTAAGAAAGACAAAGATGGTCACTTCATACTGGTTAGAGGAAAATACGTCAAGAGAACATTTCAATTCTAAATATTTCTGCACCCAACTTAAAGGCTCTAAGAGTTATGAAATAGACATTGATTGACTGGAGCAATATGATATCCTATAACACAATAATATCAGGGGACGACTTTAACATCCTTCTCATTGAACTGGACAGATACTCTAATTAGAAACTAAACAAAGATGGAAGGAATTTAAATGCAACCCTAGAAAAAAATGATCTTAATCATCGTGTATCGAACACACCATCCCAAAGCTGAGGAATATACATTCTTCTCATCAGCACATGGATCATATTCCAAAAGAGATAATATCCTAGGTCACAAATCAGACCTCACAAAATTAAAGAATTGAAATTATACCTTGTATCTTCTCAGACAACAAAGCAATAAAGGTGGAATTCAACTCCAAGCAAAATTTTCATCTCCACTCACAGGCATGGCAATTAAACACCTTTATCCTGAATGATGGCTGGGTTAAGGAAGAGATAAAGGAAGAAATTATTAAATTCCTCAAATACAGCAACAGTGAGGCTATAAGCTACCAAAACATGTGGGATATTGCAAAAGCAGTCCTAAGAGGACAAATTATCACATTAGATGCCTATGTCCAAAAAAACCAGAAAGAGAGCACAGCAACACTCTAATGAATCATCTTAAGGAAACTGAAAAGAAAGAGAAATCCAATCCCAAACCCAGCAGAGGAAAAGAATTAGCCCAAATTAAATTAGAAATCAAGAAAAAAATTATTCATAAAATCAATGAAACAAAAATTTGGTTATTTGAAAAGATAACTAAGATTGATATACTATTGTCCAGATTAATTAGAAACAGAAAGGCAAAATATCTAATAACCAAGATCAGAAATTAAAAGGGGAAAATAAAAACAGATACCACTAAGATACAAGAGAGTATCTCTGAATATTACGTGAGACTTTACACTCAGACATTTGAAAATGTGGAGCAAATGGGCCAATACTTGGAATAATATCCTCTCACTAGACTTAACAAGAAAGAAATATAACTTTTTTGGTTTTTTTGAGATAGAGTCTCACTTTTGTTGCTCCCCCCTCATAGAGTCCTGTGGTACCACAGCTCACAGCAACCTCAAACTCTTGGGTTTATGCTATTCTCTTGCCTCAGCCTTTCAAGTAGCTGGGGCTATAGGGGCCCACCACAATGACTGGTTATTTTTTGTTATGGTTCTCATTGTTGTTTAGCTGGCCCAGGCCAGCTTCAATGCATGTGGCTGGCACCATAACCACTGTGCTACGGGCGCTGAGCCAGAAATATAACTCTTTTTTTAAATTTTTTTTTCATTAAATCATATTTGTGTACATTAATTCTATCATAGGATACAGTGTGTTGTTTCCATATACAATTTTAAATACTTTCATCCAATTGGCCAACATAGACATCATGTCTTTCTCATAATTGTTGTGTTAAGACATTTATATTAGACATTAAGAAGGATTCACATGTACGCTTATAGGATAAATCATAGGCATGATCCCTGCAATCACCCTCCCTTCACCCATCCTCCCCCCTCCCCTCCTCTCCCTCTCCCTTTTCCCCGTATTCTTGGTCTCCATTTGGATTATAGCTTTCCTATGATACCTAACAATTAGTTTCATAATAGAGTTGAGTACATTGGATACTTTTTCTTCCATTCTTGAGATACTTTGCTAAGAAGAACATTTTCCAGCTCCATCTATGTAAACATGAAGGAGGTAAAATCTCCATCTTTCTTTATGGCTGTATAGTATTCCATGGTGTACATATGCCACAATTTATTGATCCATTCATGGGTCGATGGGCACTTGGGCTTCTTCCATGACCTAGCGATTGTGAATTGGGCTGCAATGAACATTCTGGTACAGATATCTGTATTGTAGCATGATTTTTGGTCTGCTCAATATATACCTAGAAGAGGAATTATAGGATCAAATGGTAGATCTATATTTAGATCTCTAAGGGTTTTGCATATGACTTTCCAAAAGGGACATATTAGTTTGCATTCCCATCAGCAGTGTAACAGTGTTCTCTTTTCTTCACAACCCCGGCAACATCTGTGATTTTGGGATTTTGTGATATGGGCTAATATTACTGGCATTAGATGATATCTCAAAGTAGTTTTGATTTGCATTTCTCTGATGATTAGGGATGATGAGCATTTTTTTCATATATCTGTAGGCCATGCATCTGTCTTCTTCAGAGAACTTTCTCTTTAAGTCTCTTGCCCACCCTGAGATGAGATCACTTATTCTCTTCTTGCTAATGTGTTTGAGTTCTCTGTGGATTCTGGTTATTAGACCTTTGCCGAAAATATAACCAGCAAATATCTTTTCCCATTATGAGGGCTGTCTACTTGATTTTCTTACTGTATTATTGGCTGTGCAGAAGGTTTTTAATTTGAAGAGGTCCCAGTAGTATATTTTTGATGTTGCTTCAATTGCCCAGGGGGTCTTACTCATTAAATATTCACCCAGGCCTATTTCTTCAAAAGTTTCCCCTACACTTTCTTCTAGTGTTTTTATAGTTTCATGTCTTAAATTTAAGTCTTTAATCCAGTGATAGTCTATCTTAGTTAGTAGTGACAGGTGTGGGTCCAGTTTCAGTTTTCTGCAGGTCGCTAGCAAGTTCGTCCAACACCATTTGTTGAATAGGGAATTTTTCTCCTACTCAGTGTTTTTAATTGGCTTGTCAAAGATCATCTAGCGGTAAGTAGCTGGGTTCATCTTTTGGTTCTCTATTCTGTTCCATACATCTACCTCTCTGTTTTTGTGCCAGTACCATGCTGTTTTGATCACAATGGATTTATAGTATAGTCTGATGTCTGGTAGCATGATTCCTCCTGCTTTATTTTTGTTTCTGAGTAATGTCTTGGCTATTTGAGTTTTTTCTGATTCCAT
>NW_003852505.1:823829-833160 GCF_000181295.1 Otolemur garnettii | reverse complement strand
TGGAGTGTTTGTTAGGATCTTGTTAAATATTTTTGCATCAATATTCATTAGCAATATTGGTCTATAATTTTCTTTTCTTATTGGGTCTTTTCCTGGTTTGGGGATCAAGGTGATGTTTGCTTCATAGAATGTGTTGGGTAGTATTCTGTCTTTTTCTATACTTTGGAAAAGATTATGTAATATAGGTATTAGCTCTTCTTTAAAAGTTTGTTAGAATTCTGATGTGAAGCCATCTGGTCCCGGGCTTTTCTTTTTAGGGAGATTTTGTATAGTTGATGCTATTTCAGAGCTTGATATGGGCCTGTTGAACATTTCCACTTGGTTCTGACTGAGTCTTGGAAGGTGGCGTGCTTCCAAGTATTGGTCAATTTCCTTCATATTTCTGAGAATAAATTTTCTTGTAGTATTCATGGAGGATTTCTTGAATTTCTGAGGGGTCTGTTGTAATTTCGTCTTTACCATTTCTAATTGATGAAATTAGAGTTTTAATTCTTTTTTTCCTGGTTAGGTTGGCCAATGGCTTATCTGTTTTATTGACTTTTTCAAAAAACCAACTTTTTGATTTGTTAATCTGTTATATAATCCTTTTGTTTTCAATTTCATTTATTTCTGCTCTAATTTTGGTTATTTCTTTTCTTCTCCTGGGTTTTGGATTGGAGTATTCTTCCTTTTCCATTTGCTTGAGGTGTCCCATTAAGTTGTTAACTTCTTCTCTTTCCATTTTCTTGAGGAAGGCTTGCAGTGTGATAAATTTCCCTCTTAGGACTGCCTTTGTGGTATCCCAGAGGTTCTGATAAATCATCTCTTCATTGTTGTTTAGTTCCAAAAATTTGGTAATTTCCTTCTTGATCTCATCTCTGACCCAACTGTCATTGAGCATAAGGTTATTTAATTTCCATGTTTTTGTTTGGGTCTGCAGATTCCTAGTGTTGCTGAGTTCAACTTTTATTCCATGGTGGTCTGAGAAGATGCAATGGATAATTTCTATTCTTTTAAATTTGCTGAGGTTGGACTTGTGACCTAAGATGTGGTCTATTTTGGAGTACGTTCTGCGGGCTGATGAGTAAAATGTGTACTCAGTTTTATTAGGGTGAAATGTTCTATAGATGTCTGTTACGTCCAAATGCTGAATGGTTAGGTTTAAATCTAAAATTTCTTTACTAAGCTTCTTGTTGGAGGATCTATCCAGCACTGCCAAAGGGGTATTAAAATCTCTGACTGGTGGAGCTGGGAGTAATCAGGTTAATCATGTCTGTTAGAGTGTCTCTTATAAATTGAGGTACATTCTGGTTGGGTGCATAAATATTGATAATTGAAATCTCGTCATATTGAGTATTACCCTTAACAAATGTAAAGTAACCATCCTTGTCCTTGCTCACTTTTGTTGGTTTAAAGCCTATTGTATCTGTGAATAAAAGTGCAACATCTGCTTTTTTCTGCTTTCCATTAGCCTGGAATATAGATGACTATCCCTTCACCCTGAGTCTATGCTTGTTTTTAAAAATAAGGTGAGTTTCTTGAATGCAACAGATATCTGTCCTGAGTTTTTGTATCCAGTCAGCCAGCCTGTGCCTCTTTAGAGAGCAATTGAAGCCATTCACATTGATTGAGGCTATTGATAAGCCTGGTATACTTTTGGATGTCGAGTTTTTTGAAGGTCCAGTGGACATCTTTGATCCTTTTGTCACTGTGGAGATTGGAATTTGATCAAAATTTTCTGGGTGAGTTTATTTATGTGGTGGAGGATTGCACTGGTCATTATGGAGGATAGGTCTGAGGATATCCTGGAGGGCTGGTTTAGTTATGGCAAATGTCTTCAACATGTGAATGTTGTTAAAGTATTTAATTTCTCCATCATAAATGAAAGTCATTTTAGCTGGATACAGGATTCTGGGTTGAAAGTTGTTTTATTTTAGGAGGTTGAAGGTTGATAATCACATTCTTTTAGCCTGAAAGATTTCAGCAGAGAGATCTGCAGTCATTCTAATATTCTTCCCCTTGTAAGTTAATGTTTTCTTGCGTCTAGCGGCTTTCGGGATTTTCTCTTTCATATTAACTTTAGCAAAGTTGATTATGATATGTCCGGGGGATGTCTTGTTCAGGTTGAGTCGCACTGGGTTTCTGAAGCTGTCTGCTATCTGAATTTCTGGTTCCCTTGGCATGTCTGGAAAGTTCTCTTTCATAGTTTCACGAAGGAGAGCTTCTTTGTTTTGTGAAGCAACTTTGTCACCTTCAGGGATTCCTATGAGGCAAATATTAGTTTTCTTCAAATTATCCAAGAGCTCTCTGAGTGAGCGATCTGTTTTTGATCTCCATTTGTCATGATCTTTGGAAGTTTGGGCACGTTCAAAATCTTTGTCTTCAGTGTCAGAGATCCTATGTTCTGCCTGGTCCATTCTCTGAATGAGGGATTCAACCGTAGTCTTCAGATCTTTAAGGGCTCTAACCTCTTGCTTCAGTGTGTCATAATCTTTGATGATTTCATCTTTGAAATCATTGAATTTCTGGGACAGCTTTTGAATAATTTGAAATTCTAGTTCCCTCCTTTACTCCATTTTGTTGATCTCATTTGCTATCCAGATTCTGAACTCAATTTCTCACATTTCAGACATTTGTTCATGGAATGGGTCTTCAATTATGTCTGCCCATCCTTCCTTGGGGGGGAGTTGATCTACTCTGGTTATTCTGATTACCAGAGTTTTCCTGCTGATTCCGCCCCATGCTGAATTTGCACATTTTGGAGACCATCTCTAAAACCGTTCTGCCAGTGGCTTCTTCTAGTTGTCCCCTGGGCGTGGGCCACCAAGGCCCCAGGAGGCAGGGGCACGGCCAGTGAGGCGATCAGAAATATAACTCTTAAACAGACCAATATCAAGAAGTGAGTTTCAAGAAACAATAAAAATGCTTCTAATGAAATAAAGACATGATCCAGAGGGGTTGCCACCAGAATTATATTACAGCTTCAAAAATGAGCTTGTACCTATACTGTGAACCTATTCCAAAACATTGAGAAGGAAATAGACTTCCCTAATATATTCCATGAAGCAAACATCACCCTGGCACAAAACCTAGGAAAGGACCTAACTAAAAGGGAGAACTACAGACAAATTTCACTAACAAATATTGATGTAAAGATACTCAATAAAATCTTAGCCAATAGATTAAATCTACACATTAAAAAATTTATATACATCATGATCAAGTAGGCTTCATCCCAGGGATGCAAGGATGGTTTAACTTATGCATATCCATAAACGTAATTCAACCATATTAATAGAAGCAAAAACAAAGACCCATATGATCCTCTCAATAGATGCAGAAAAAGAATTTGATAAAATTCAGCATCTTTTTATAAAAAGAACACTTAAGAATATAGGTATAGGTAGCACATTTCTTAAAATGATTGAAGCTATGTATGGCAAACCCACAGCTAATGTCATACTGAATGGAGTAAAGCTGACTGCTTTTCCATTTAGAACAGGAACCAGACAAGGATGTCACACATCACTACTAACTACTATTCAACATAGTGAAGTTAGCTACATTGCAGAATTTTTCTAGTTTTTGGTAACTTGCAAGTAACTTGGTAACTTGGAAGTAATGAAATTTGTATTTTTTTTACAAACCATTGGTATTTTAAAAATTTCTCATAATTGTATACTTATCTCATAATTGATTTGTAGATACTGATTTTCCATCCAGGTTAATACAAAGGATGTAAAGTCTCCATCTTTTTTAATGGCTGAATAGTATTTCATGGCGTACATATACCACAATCCATTCCTGGGTTGATGGGAATTTAGGCTGTTTCCACATTTTGCGGATTGTAAATTGAGCTGCATTAAACAGGCTGGTGCAAGTTTTCTTATGGTAAAAGGATTTTTTTTCCTTCTGGGTAGATGCCCAGTAATGGGATTGCAAGATCAAATGGGAGGTCTAGCTTGAGTTCTTTGAGGGTTCTTCATACTTCCTTCCAAAAGGTTGGTATTAGTTTGCAGTCCCACCAGCAGTGTAAAAGTTTTCCTTCTCTCCACATCCACGCCAGCATCTGCAGTTTTGAGATTTTGAGATGTGGGGCATTTTCTCTGGAGTGATATAATAGTCATACTTTTAAATGGATGTCCCACAGGTACCTCAAATTGAGTGTGTTCAAAAGGTAACCTATCAATACTCTTCCCTATTATTTGTGATTTCTCTTTTTTCTTTTTATGAGAGAGTCTCACTGTGCTGCCCTGGGTAGAGTGCAGTGGCCTTATCATAGCTCACTGCTACCTGAAACTCCTGGGATCACATGATCCTCCTGCCAAAGCCTCCTTCAGTGATGATATTACAGCTGAGTCACTATACCCAGCCTTCTGATTTTTTAATTTTAGTCAATGGTACTGCTATCCACCTAACCAAGAGCCCATGCCATAGCATTTAACAACATTCTTGGAAACATTTTCTCCTTGGCTAGAGACAACTACCTCTAATCAGCAAACTATACGTTCTATTTTCTCTCAGGTTTCCTTTGTCTTCCATTTCTGTCACCATTGTCTCAATTCTTGATCTCAACAGTTCTCTCTTAAGATTCCCACAAAGACCTTTTTGTATTCCTCTGTTCTCTCAATCTTTTCCTCATATCACAGTTAGAAGGATGTGTTTAAAACTTGATTTCTTAAAGTTTATTCCAGTTTTTCATCACCTTCAGAAGAAAATACAAACTCCTTAGCTTGACATATAGATATCTTTATGATCTTGTCTCATCATTCCATTTTCAACTCAATGCTTATCTCTCCCACCACTTGCTCCTTCACCTGTAATCTTGCATGACCTATGATCTAGTATTATCCTATATTTTTCCCAGGCTTTTATAACTTAGCATGTGTTTCTCTTCTTCCTGAGAACATTCTTCCTTCTACACCCCCCATTCTTACCCATTAAAAAAAAGGATACAAATAATATTAAGAGGAAGGAATGGGATTCAGAGATGAAAATAATTTCAATTAACTATATACATACTTTAAAGTTATTTTAATTATGCAACTAATACTTTAGTAGGAATTCTTCATATTGAAAAATTATTTAAAAATTTAAATTCTTATCCATAAAGCTAAAAGTTCTCTATGATTACCTATTTCCACTATATGTATTTTCCTGCAATTTGCTTTTTCCCCTCAGCTCTGTCTTGGAGATCTATCCATGTCATAAGATAAACAATTACCTTATTTCTTTTAATTGCTGCTATTACATAGTATTTCCATGTGATAGATTTATGTAATGCGTCAGTAAGGAAAAACATTTACGTTGTCTCCAGATTTTTGTTTTTATGAACAGTGCTATAGGGATTATCCTTGTAAATATGCCATGTTTTAAACATGTACAAATATATCTGTCATAGACACCCATACATAGTATTCCAATGATGTTGATAATTGGTCTCTATAATGGACATTGTTTATTTACTTTTTACTCTTTCACTTGTTTACTGAATCCTCAAAGGCATGGATTGTGTGTGGATATTATCACACCTAGACATAGTCCAGCATATCATAAACAGATGTTATGATTGGTACATATTCTTAGACTGAGACAGAGCTTGCCATATAATATGTGTTTAATAAACATTTGTTAAATGAATGGGTCTGACTGCTCTTATTGAATCAAGGACTTCTTCCTCATTGCTCAAAGTTCTTCCTTACCAGGTGGTGCCTGTGGCTCAAAGGAGTAGGGTGCCAGCCCCATATGCTGGAGATGGTGGGTTCGAAAACAGCCCCAGCAAAAAACTGCAAAAAAAAAAAAAAAGTTCTTCCTTGCCTCTCTTTTTCAGTGTGGACATAATCCAATGTCATAGGAGTCCTCATGCAGTGGCCCCCTGAACCTTGAGCCTGAGATTATTATTTATTCACCTGTATTCACAGACTGATGTACTTCCCATTTCCTATACCTAGCCTCTTCGTGAGCCTCTTTGACAGCCTCATGCTGGTGTCTTTCCTGCATGTAAGGTAATGGAATCTCTACATGATTGCCGGTATTCTAGTATTTTAAATAATTCTTTGTTCATTGTCTGTAAAATGAAGATGATGTGCATTATGTAGCTCCCCTACTAGACATATAGTAAGAAAGAGAACATGCTATTGGACTTTCAGATAAAAATTCTATAATTATTGTTTGAGGCAACTTTGGAAAGGGAGATTTCTTCATTAGTCCATAGGTGTGTGTGCAAATGTGTCCCATCCAACTCATTATGCTATGCCTCTTAGGTCAAAAACTACTTTAATGTCCTCTACCTAGCACCTATGTCTGGCTCTATGTGTGTTGAATCAATGTACTGGATCTCATAATAGTAGTTAAACAGATATAGCCAAATTTTTCTATGTTAAGTTCTACAGTACTATTTCTTTCAATCAGTGACCCAGTGTATAATCAGTGTCTAGTTTGTGTCAGTCAACTATGCTGGATGCTGTTGATAGAATAGTGAACAAGACAGACACTGTCCCTACCTCATGGAAATTTTAGTCTAGCCATCTCTCCACAGTGAGTTTTGCTAGAGGCAGTGATAGTGAGGCTTTTTCTCCTGCTCCAATAGAACACAAGAATCTTTCAATTACTCTCTACTCGAGGACAGACTTTACTGTTATGCCTTGCAAAAGAGCCTGCTGATGAAAGGACATTGACAGACACCTCTCATGTGGGGCTCTGCCAAAGGAAAAAAAAAGTCATTTTCTTTAAATATCTACCATGGTATGTAGAGATACATAATATATTCTTTTAAGAACCCTACACTCAATTTTTCCTCTCACAAAACTATATTGTGTATTGATGCCATTTTGTCATCTTTCTTCAGTGTCCTTTACTAATTTCCACATTTCATTCAGAAATTCAATGCCCTTCTGTTGCCTATCAAAATCAGCTACTCATTATTCAACATCACATTTGTTCCCATAACTTGGATTACATTCTCTTGTGGCATGCCCTCACTCTTTTATCTTTTGTTAATTTTTACCAAACTGATTTTTCAAGATTCAGCTCCAATCTTACTTCTTCAGCACTACATTGACCCTCTACCCTTTCATTCACCTTTGATCCCAATTTACGAGCAATCAGTCGTCATCTGTTTCAGGATTGCTACTATTGTCTCTCCAATCTGACTGTAAGCCCTACAGGGCTGATTCCTCATCTTTTAAATTTTACACTTTGAGGTACAGATAAAGAGATCAATTTAGATATTTACAAACATACAGCAACATCATTTCAATGTCACTTGTGAACAAACAAATGGGTGGGAGATGCCCGAGTCAAACAAATTATGTTAAGCCTGTGTTTTGTAAGATTTTATTTCATTGAATATTCATTCAACATTTATGGATCACCTACCTCTATGTGCCAGGTGGCATGTGAGTTCTGGTGTTTTATAGATGAATAAAAATGACCTCTTGTCCTTATGTCTATGATCTGGTCTGATAACATAGAGGTTATCAAATGAATATAGTACTGTGTGATAATTGCTAATGGAGATAAGTCATAGTTGTATAGGTACCATCATAGTGTAGGAGGGATGGCCTTAATCTGAGTGTGGGCAGGAAAGTCTTTGAAGAGAAAGTGAGACTTGAGCTGACTTTTGAAGAAAACATGTAGTGGAAGTCATATTTGGCTTATCAGAGACTTTGTGTCCACCTCTTGTAAGATTTCTGACCAAGCCAAAAGTAGATAACATAACAATTCCAATATGATGAGAGAAATCCTCTTTCATTTTGGAGATGTCTAGGCATCTCTTAGACCTTTTAGTGCCTTCAATGTAGGAAAGCCCTGAATAGCCAGAAAGAGTTTTGCATTTACAGAGTCTGAGTAACCTGGCACTTCTTGGCAGGACAAGGCCTTTTGGATTATGTACCAGTTTAATGTAGTAGCTGTTTGAAGTCTACAAAGTATACTTTTAAAACAGACTGGCAGGTTGACTACAATGTATTCAACATCTGGAGTTCCTATTACTTGGCTAAACATTACCCTTATCAGATATCTCCAATGCTAAATAATCCTAATCATGCCTTTGTCTATGAAGAAGTGCAATTACTGACGACAAAAGGTAAAAAAAATCAAATTGACTTACCAACCTTCTATATATGACCTCCAAGCTGAAAGAATATAAAACTCTATTAAATTCTTAACTTATTTCTTGGATGTAAACACACACATATATATCATGTTAAAAATAAATATATACATGTTAATGTGTAGAGAAACTGTTCAATTTATAACAGGTGCATACTCAGAAGCAGTACTGATGAACCAACATTTTGGAGTGTAGTGACAGGGACAGGGAGGCCTGAGTTCACACTTTCAAAACTTTGTATACTCACACTCTACCTACTCTGCAGGCAGTTCATCTTCTGTTTCTGTTGGAAATTGGCACTGGGCTCCCCAAAGCAGTAGAAAAATTAAGAGAATCCAAGGAGAGTCTTCAATTTTGGCTGGACTTGTGGGCCGGCAGGTGGTTGGGAATAATTAAGGTCTGATTCCTGGTGGCTTCTCACTAATGTAATTAGATGCCTTCAACAACTAATGAACCTCACACTCATGTTGGGCTATTTAAATCATTCAAGAAAGCCTTGGCCACAAAGATGTGTCTTGCATCACATTTGGCAGTAACCTCCCAGGCTCTCTGTATTCAGAGCTCTACAGTCTTCACAACTGAGGGCATTTTTAATGACCTGTAAGTTTAACCTAGCCCTCGATGACAGGGACAGTCCTATTTCAGACAGGAGGAATTTGAGGTACCCCAGGTAAGTAGTTTAGCATCCTAAGTATTATATTTGATTGTAATTTGATCTTGTCTATCAGTCAGACAAATCATATTTTCTTTCCTTCTTGTGACAAATATCTGGTTTTAGATACCAGTCCTTGTGATTGGGTTTCTGTGTTAGACACCCTGCCTTGAATCCTTTGAGCCTGGGTCCCAGACTTGTTTTTCCTCCAGCCCTCTTAGAATTGGAACTCTGTCCCTAACTTAAGTACCATGGGTTACTCTCTGCTAATAGGTACCATAAAAGCAGTTGCAGATATCTAATACTGTGTCCTATTTGTCTGCCAGACTAATTATTGTTTCTTTACTTCTGGGTGATACTCATGCTGCTCTTCTGATATCAACCAGCTGACCCATTCTTTCCCCTTCTGGAGTAGAAGAATTTCTCCCAAACCCACTTCTCAAACCTTGGATCCCTGGGCTTTTTGTGTGATACCTCTTTTCTCTCTCTCCCCCCTGCTTTTTAAATGCCTCATCCCAAAGGCACTTTATCTGTTCTTTCATCTTGGCCTCTTAGCAGCTATCACCACCAGAGTTATCTCTTGGGTT
>NW_003852505.1:780612-823809 GCF_000181295.1 Otolemur garnettii | reverse complement strand
AAAAAAAAAAAAGAAAGAAAAAAAAGAAAGAAATAAAGAAAAAGAAAAGAAGAAGACTGATATGAGATATGAAACAGTCTTACTTCTTGACCATGAAGACAAGTTTACAGGCCCAGTTCTTTTTAAGACTTTTACCTCTCATCATGGGGAAACTAAAAGAGGAAGTTATAAAGGAAAATTTCTTAGAGTCCTTTTCTATAATTCATAGCAACTTTTTTGATATAGTGTATTTATTTACATCCCTTTCTTTTATTTGTCCCCACCTTTCCCACTCTATTAACTGTTTCTTTTTCCATGTTCTGTTCAAAAGAATTTTACTTCCATGAAAATTCCTTAGTCTAGACCAGAGGCCTGGTTTTCCTTGTTTAACATTACCTTACGAAGGCCTGAAACAGTGCCTAGCACATAATGGGCATTAAAACTTGATGAATTATTGAACAAACAAACGAGCATACGAACTTCCTAGGATAAGGAGAAAATGATCCTAGAGCTTAGGGAAAATCATGCAGGGCCTCACAGGCATGGTGAGGAGTTTGGCAGTTTGTTTTTTATTTTAAATGACGTAGAAAGACACCAGGGGATTTTAAGCAGGAGATGAAGTGATCTGATTTACATTTACAGAATAGATTGCTATTCCAGGTGAGAGATAAGGTAACATGTGACTACTAGTGTGGTATTAATGTGGTAGTAATGAAGATAGAGAGAAAGAGATAGACTTGAGAGCTGTTTCAATTCAGTTCTATGATTTGATAAAAATGTTACTGCTGTTTAAATAGAACAGTTGATTTGATGAAAATAAATAAGCACATGATTAAAATTTTAGCTGGTAATACATAACTGTGAGATAACTACATGCTAAGGAAATGAAATATATGAAAAAACTTGGCACATAGTGGGTACTAAAGTAAAAATTGTCGTAGGTGTCTTAAAATTTGAATTAGTGAATAATTGAATTGTTTTTAATGGGATACTTTTAAAGGCTATAAAAAAACTAAAACTATTACTTGGAATATATCAAGTTAATGGATGAATTCCAAATCATTAAAATAACTGCAAACTCATTTTCAGCTCAGGCATCCTTCTGCATGGTTGTTTTCAAAGGGATAAGCACACACACACAAAAAATCATTAAAATCAATTCTGATCATGTATGCATGCTGTAGCAGGTGCACCAAGGTCTTTTCCCATTTGTAATTCTGTCCTTTGGTATTTAAAGAGTAATGCAAGATTTTGCCTCTGGCATTGAGACATTACTCATTAGAAATGGGCAGACTGGCTTGTTTATATAAGGCTGGATCCAAGTGTTGACTTAGTCCTGAAGGCTAACCGCTATCACACTAGGCAATGTGATTCTCAGAATTTGCAGTTTGGAAGAATGCTGTAATAACTGGTTGTCATAGGAACCCACACAACATTCCTGGGAGAAAAAGTCAAGACTGTCAGATTATAGAGCAATTTTATGGTTAGACTAGGACTGGCATTTTTCTAGTGATGTTTGAGGGACCATTTAGCTGTAGTACATAGTTTGTGTCAAAGATTATTAGGAGAGAAGGCTGGCAAAGTAGGGTAAGGACTAAATCAGTGAAAGCTTTTTAGCCTTAACTAATAAACTTGGACTTAATCCTAATTGCAGCAGGGAGCCACTTGAAAGTTTTAAGTTGGGGATTTTGAGCTTCCCTTCTTCCAACTTCCTGAGTATAGGATTCCATTTTATTTATTGTGAGCACCAGGGAGACAAAGTCCCTTCCTGGTTATTTTATACCTCAGTCCTGGTGGCTGATTATTGTATTTATTTTTTTCCTATCTAGCTTCATCTCTCTATTGAATTTGATGGTCATATACTGAATGTCTGCTATGTGACAGGCACTGAACCAGGCACTCGTTTATTGTATATATCTCAAGTATGAAACCTTAGAGAGTAGAAATCCTAAAAAAATTGCTTTAACTAGTCAATCATACATTTAAATGCTCATATTTAGTTTTTCTCTGTGTTTTTTCCTCTTATTTGTGGTTCAAATGATTAACCCAGGCTGGTAGGTTAATGACTCTGCAGTCAACCCTGCCATGAAGTAATGTCATTCCTTTTGCCAGATCACTATTTCCTCTAGGATCAATTCCAAATACCTTAGCATGGCTTCCGCTGCCTTTCGCAAGTCTGACTCCAACCAGGCTTTCACCCCTGAACTCTCTCCCATTCCATGTATTCCATCTCCAACTTCCCCTACATACACTGTCTAGGCTACAGAGAAAGCTTGACTTTATAATCATGACTTTATCTTAGTGTATCATGCTATTTCATGTTTTTTTTTAAGTTTTGCATTGAGATTGATGAAGATGTGTCAAATCTCTTAAATATATTGGCACTGAAAAACATTTTGTGTTGAATCAAATTTCAGACTCATTTTGTTAAAAATGTATGAATAATTTTCAGAGAAGGACCATGTATACTTTGGCTCTATTTCTTTTCTTCCATATAGGACCTAGCTTCCATTTTTTCAAATAGAAAGTGGCTAGTACAATTCAGGTGAATGAATGTGCGTACAGAGACTTCATACTGATTTCTGTATAGCCCAAGCCAAGCAGAATCAGGATAATGAGTTTATTAGAGGCCAGAGGGTGAAGTGCAATAATCATTGAAAGGGGAATGTGTGGGGGAGAGTCTGCAAGCCAATGGGAAGAATTTTTGATTATCTACTGTTTTAGATCATCTGCCTCACTGCTTCCCTCCATTGGTGTGTATAATTGAGAGCAAGGAATGGATCTTCTGGTTAATTGGTTTTTCTGATTAACCAGTAGTTGACTGCAGAGCTTTCTGCTTTTGAAAAAAGCTCTCCCTAAAATATATCAAATACTGTTTTTTTAAAAAGTGCAATATAACACCTCACACATATCTTTATGATTAAGGAATTATAAAGAACAATCTTTCATAATAAAGTGGAAAGACAATAATTGGTAATTATTTATCAAACAAATATTAGTCCATACTTAACAAAAAGCTCTGTGAAAGATGCAAAATGAATAAGACCAGTGGAATGGTGCTTAGGGCGCTAGGAGGAAGTTATGGAAGAAATAGAACAAATGCTGGAAATTAAAGAATTCTTTAGGCTTAGGTTATGGAGTATGGGAGGGGTAGAGATATATTCTAACTGGTACAACACCAAATAATGACCAGATTGCATTCAGGGATTGAAGAGCAAGGATTGCAGGTACAGCATGGAGACATAAGGGGTATGAGATGATTTCATTAGAAGAGATGCTAGTGAAGTAGGAAACAAATCTAGACAGTTTTTAAGGGGGTTAAATTTGGATGGCTTCAAAGGCTAAAAAAAGTGGGCTTTATTTTGCAGGCAATTGAGAGTTGGGAAAGGACTCAATTAGATTTTTGGTTTAAGAGGATCACTCTCGCCAGTATGAATGACATGTTTTAAAAGAGAGAGACTAGAGACAAGGAACTAAATATAAGGCTATTTCACTAACTCAGTAAGTCACACATTCGTTAATTCATTCAACAAGTATTGAATGAGCATTTGGAAAAGGCACTATTCTGGCCTGGAAGAGAAATGGCAAGTTGAAGGAAGGCTAAGTTACAAAGAGTGAGTGGGAAGATGGGAAAACTGAAGAGTGAAATCAAGGATAGGGATGGAATTTCAATGGCATAAAGGTATAACTTAGTTGAATTCCAAATTTACATCTTGAATCATGCTGAAAATTTGAATAAGATGCAGGAATAAGATGTGGGATTCTTCCTCTGTGTTACTGATGGTAAAGGAGCTAGGCAATCATTTGGGGATGATAGGCAAAACTTCCTTTTATACTCTATACCCTCAAAAAACATACAAAGACTAAAGGATATACCCTTAAGCATTAGGAAAATAAGACTTATTTCAAATCCCACTGGGACTCTGAAAGCGTCTTGACTTACATGGTTGGCTATGTTCTAGTTGCCTTTAACTGGCTGCTGTAAAGGGCAGCATTTTATAAATACGTATGTACCTGTGGAAGTAATATCAGGCACAGGCTCAGAGTGAGGTTTGCCAGGGTGGTTATGAACTAAGGATAAAGGGTGTGTTTATTAGTTTAGTTTCATAGATTCCAAATTGGCAGAATATGGCTGTTTTCCAGAGTGATATAAAGGTCTCACGAATCAGTGAGAAAAGTAAATGAACCAGAGTGGGATTGGTGGGAAATGATGAAATAAAATAGATGAAATAAAACACAACAGACGGAGGTAGAATTGAGAGCCTAAAATGGCATTGAGAGGACTGGGATATTTTTCTCTATCACCAGCATCCAAGTGCCCAAACAGCTTTATTTTTAAGGAGGAGGTACAAAGTTGTTTTTCAAGGAAGTAAGACACATTTTCAACTTAATTATGAAAAGAGAAATAGGCACAAATTCCCAGGTAAACATAATCTATTATTACTGTGTGACCTCTGAAATATATCTACAATACTATATATCTACAAGATTTGTTGGAAAATGTATGTGACTGTTTGAAGTGCAGCTATAATGTTAAAAGCTAAAGTTTTAAGGAAAACATATTTTTCTTATGCTGGGTTAAAAGTTGAAGCTTAGAGAAAATATGTTGTTATCTGTTGAGGAGGCCATTAGCGGGGAAGTCATCCCCTGGACATTCTCCCAAGCTGCAGGGACTCTGCCACCTTACAGCTCACTCTCTACATAAAGGGAAAGGTAACTTTGAGGATGTTAATATCATTAACTAGGTAAGTCTTTTTACATATATGTGACCCTTTTACCTACTCTGCCAAATGAAATAGAATAAATAGACGAACTCTGTGGTAGGCAAAATAATGGTTCCCCAAAGATGTTTATGTCCTAATCCCCAGAAACTATAAATATGTTATATTACATTGAAAGAAAAAATTAAGACTGCAGTTGGAATTCATGAAGATAATTAGATAATCTTAAAAAGATTATCTTATATCATTTTGGTGTGCCCAATGTCATTATAAGGGTCCTTAAATGGGAAAAAAAAAGGCAGAAGTGGTAGAATTAGAGATGGCTCCATTGAAAGGAGATTTTACCACCAATTGCTGGCTTCAAAGATAGGGGACCCCCCACACACACACAGAGGCATGCAGGCAACCTCTACAAGCTGTAAAAGGCAAGAAAGTGAGTTCTTCCCTAGAGTCTGCAGAAAACAATATAGCCCTGCTGATGCCTTGGTGTCAGCCCAACAAGATCTGTTTTGGAAAAAAATTAAACAACAACGACAACAACAACAAAAGATCTATTTTGGACTTCTGCCTTCCAGTACTGTTAGATAATATACTCGTGTTGTTGTAAGTCACTAAGTTTACAATACTTCATTGCAGCAGCAAAAAGAAACTATTACAAACTCAATCACCTAATTTTTTCAGATAGTCATTAATCTAAAAGTTCTTACAGAGATGCACATTTTAATCATCTCTATATTGCTATAAAAATATCTGAGTCCCATTTCAAGTACATTAGAATCTCTGTGAATTGGCCACTTAAGGGACTATAACAAACTGGTCAACATCCCCAGGTGGTGAACATAAGGAACTAGACCTACTCTACTGCACTGAGACATACATGTAGTGCATGTCCAGTCTATGAAAATTAGGTCAACTTAAGAGGTGGTCAATGTGGGGAAGTGGTCAACTATGAAGGTTCTACTGTGATTTGGATGCTGTAGAGCAAAGGTAGAGTCCTGTTATATTATTACTTAAAGCTGCTTTCAACTTGAAGAAATCGGCCTGGGCGAAAATTTTATGAGGAGGAACCCCCCCCCGCCCCCGGGCAATTGAAGCAACATCAAAAAATGCACTACTGGGACCTGAAAAAACTAAAAAGCTTCTACACAGCCAAGAACACAGTAAATAAAGCAAGCAGACAGCCCTCAGAACGAGAGAAGATTTTGCTAGTTATGTCTCTGACAAAGGCTTAATAACCAGAATCCACAGAGAACTCAAACGTATTAACAAGAAGAGAGCAAGTGATCCCATCTCAGCATTGGCAAGGGACTTGAAGAGAAACTTCTCTGAAGAAGACAGGTGCATGGCCTACAGATATATGAAAAAATGCTCAGCATCCTTAATCATCAGAGAAATGCAAATCAAAACTACTTTGAGATACTAACTCCAGTAAGATTAGCCCATATCACAAAATCCCCAAATCATAGATGCTGGCATGGTTGTGAAGAAAAGGGAACACTTCTACACTGCTGGTAGGATTGCAAACTAATACATTCCTTTTGGAAAGACATCTGGAGAACCCTTAAGAACTAAAAATAGACCTGCCATTTGATCCTATAATTCCTCTACTAGGTATATATCCAGAAGACCAAAAATCACACTACAATAAAGATATTTGTATCAGAATGTTCATTGCAGCCCAATTCATAATTGCTAAATCATGGAAGAAGCCCAAGTACCCATCGACCCACAAATGGATCAAAAAAAATTGTGGTATATGTATACCATGGAATACTATGCAGGCCTAAAGAAAGATAGAGACTTTACCTCTTTCATGTTTACAGAGATGGAGATGGAAAATATTCTTCTTAGCAAAGTATCTCAAGAATGGAAGAAAAAGTATCCAATGGCCTCAGCCCTACTATGAAACTAATTTATAGCTTTCATAGGAAAAGTATAACCCAATTTTAGCCCAAGAATATGGGGAAAAGGGAGAGGGAGGGTAGGGAGGGGGGAGGATGGGTGGAGGCAGGGTGATTGGTGGGATTGTGCCTATGGTTTATCCTATAAGGGTACATGTGAATCTCTCTGAATGTAGAATATAAATGCCTTAACACAATAACTAAGAAAATGACATAAAGGCTATGTTAACCAGTTGGATGAAAGTATTTCAAATTGTATATAGCAACAGCACTCTGTACCCCATGATAGCATTAATGTACACAGATTTGATTTAAAAAAAATTAAAAAGCTGATTTTAATGTGCTCCTCCTTTTGAAAATTACTGTAATCACTCCCCAAATATCTGCCCAGATGTGAAGAGCCAAATAACAGAGTCATTTGGTTACAGCTGCAAAAATCAAGGTGAGGAAGAATGAGACTGACAGGGGGTATGAAGACTTTAAGTTTTAAACTAGTTTTTAGTGCTCAGTTTTAGGAAATTTGCAAGAGAACCCCTTGGGTAGAAGCTGTCTACTTGCTGTGATCATTAAACAACGTTACAGAAAGTGTCTGGTAGTATATAATTATAAAAATTAATCTTCCTTGTCTTTGCATGAAGTAGATTATATTGTCTTGCTTTATAGTACCTTTTAAGTTAAGACATTTTAAAAAAATTATGGGTGTACCATTTTTACATATTCTTGAAACCCCACTAAAATCATTTGAAAATTATTATCCAAAGAGCTATTAACAAGAATAGAGTTCTGTGAGGTTCCTTTCTTGAATATCTTTTAGTCCATACATCCAGTAACCTTGAGTTGTTATTACTATTACATTCTTCTTAGGTCAATACCCTAATAACATTTTTTTTTGGTGATATACAGTTTCAATATTTGTCAGTTCCTACTTCCTCTTCAGAAGGTTTTTCACATTAATACTTCTTTGGCAGCTGGGAATTTTCAGGATACCATAAAGATATTTAGATGTCTTTATTGCATGATTTCCTTTTTAAGGGATAAAAATAGGGAAGGAGTGCAGGAAGGATGGAAAAATTCCAATAAGAGGTTGTGAGGTAATCCTATCAGACTTCCTTTTGGTTCAAGTCCAGGAGCACAAGACTTAGTTGCCCTTCAATGCCAAAATCAATCATTCAGTCAGCCTATGACCTCAGTAGATCCTCAGTTGGAGAGCTGGCATAGCCTCAGGGGTAGGACAATGAGGAATGGAACTGTTGGGTTGAGGGAATTAAATAGGATTCCTTGTGAAGACAGAAGACAAGGCTGAGTACATAAGAGCTTTGCTGAAAATGAGGATAACTGCAGTGATTAAACACTTGTTTTATCTCATTACCACAGGGGAGTGACAGTCCCAGTGGCAGCATATAAAGCAGGGAAACTAGACCAAGTTAGAGCAACAGGAAAGCAGGCTTTCTGTATGCCAGTACCAAAGGAGCTCCTGTCATCACAATCTGCCTGTGACATGTAAGTGAGGTCACTTTGCATGAATAATTCATGATGGCTAAGAGGGAGGAAAACAAGCTTTCGCATCCAGCTGAGGCCTGAGATTTTGCATTATATTAAAATATATTAGGGGAGAATGGCTTCCCTGTACCTTCATGGAATTGCTGCTACTAATGGCTCTCCTAGTCTCTGCTTTGTTCAACTTCCTGTTTAATAGGCAGAACCCTCCCTGATTTAGCCCAGATGTACAAATCCTATGTTTACAGACCATTAGTAAACTATAGATAATGGAGCCAGAGCTCTGACTGTGAATGTCATTGCTCTGACAGTAGCTAGTGATGTGATCAGGCAGATCATTTAATATCTCTTTGAATGGACATAAAGACACCTAATCCTTTAGTGCCTTACAGACACATCAAGGATCAAATGAGATATGAATGACTATAAGAGTTCTTTAAAAATGTATAAGCCTATACATATGCAACATATGCAGGGTGTGATAGTTATCACTAGTGAGGCTTCCTCATATGGACTAGATATGTCTCAATCTAAAAACACAGGAGACCTTCCAAATTAGGTGACCACATCATGGATAAATGGTTTACATATGGAAGCAGAGAAACAGGGCAATGTTGTCAGCACTTGTAAATTATCACCATTAGCATCAATGGCTAACCCTTACTGTTGTTTTGTGTATTCACAGGCTTGTTCTGGTGCTTCATGTAGGTAGAATCATAGTCTTAGGTTTAAATAACTGAGTAGTTGCAATTCTTTTCAATGAGTGCCACTTCCTCAGGAAAAATATATTCTTAAATTTTTTTAAGGGGGTGGTAATGAATTTCTTTTCCTTAATAGGATAGAGTAACAGAGACCAGATTGACCCTCCAACCTGCAACATTGAAAGGACAAAATAAATAAAATAGTTGTTTGTAAGATACCGGATATCTGGCAACACAGACAGTAATCCCTGAGACAACTGAAGCGACCCCTACAATTGACCTAGCTTCCTGCCTGCATAGCATGTCCAGGTCATGTCACAGGGAGGGCAGCCAAGGAAGAGCCTGGTTTATTCTCTGTGTTGATAAGATGGAACTGAAAGTTCAGGGAAACCAAGACAGCTAGAGTTCACAGGATAGAGTAATGAAAAGGGAAGAGCTGCATATATATATATATATATAGAGAGAGAGAGAGAGAGAGAGAGAGAGAATGTTAGAGCTTGGCAGTGGGCCCCCCTTGGGTATTCCAAGGAATGCCGATTCACACTCATGTACGAAAAAATTACCCTAGGCTGGGGAAATGAAACATCTGAAAAGACTAGACTTAATGTAGTTGGCACTCACATAGGGTTGTAAATAGTGCCTGTTACCACAGGCAAGGCTGGAAAACCTTAGGATTTATACGGCATTGTGTAGAGTAAATGTAAAGTTCTTGACAGAATAGTGGGAAATAATTATCCCTAGACTGAGCACTACTCTGATCCTATCTAATAAAACTTGAGAGAAAGACCCTGTTAAGTATTAAACTATTTTCATGTAATTTAACATCCCAAAACAAAACTCGAAAAGATTTCTGGACATACAAAAATATCAAACACTCAACAAAGAAAATTACAGTCCTTAGCATCCAATCAAAAATTATGAGCCATACAAGGAAATAAGAAAATTCAATCCAAAATAGGACATCAATTAATCAAAATGGAATTAGATTGATATAGCACTTAGAATTAGCAGATAAAGGCATTAAGAGTTATTATAACTTTGCTCCATAGATTCAAAATCTTAAAGACATGGCAAGGGAAAATTGACCCAAATTGAACTTCTAGACATAAAAACTACTGTCTACATTTTAAAATGTACTGAATGAGATTAATGACAGGTTAGAAGGAAATATAAGTGAACTTGAAGATAAAGCAATATCAACTAGCCAAAATGAAACACAGCAAGAAAAAAGAATAACATGGAAGGAAACAGTGTATCAGTGAGCTATCAGATTCCTATAGGCACTCCAATATATATAATTAAAATATCTAAATAAGGTTGTAATTATATCTATGTGTGTGTGTAAAAAAATCACAAGTTCTCAATGAGATAAGGAGGTCAACAATATTTGAAGAAATAGTAGCCAAAAATGTTTCAAATTTCATGAAGAGTAAAATCCCCCAGATCTAAGAAGGTCAACAAGGAGCATGACAAAAATGATAACAACACATATCATAATAAAATTATTTTAAATCAGTGATAAAGAGAGAATATTGAAACTATCCAGATGGGAGGAAAAAAAATCGTATTATATACACAGCAGCAAAGGTAAAGTGGCAGCCGATTTTTCATCAGAAACCAGAAAAGCAAAAAGAAGCAGAGAAACATCTTTAAAGTACAAAAAGAAAACAACAGTCACCATGACACTCTTTATTTTTATACCCAGTGAAAAAACTTTTCAAAAACAAAGGGAAAATAAAGACCTTTTCAGACATACAAAAGCTCAAAGAACTCATCATCAGTAAGCTCTTACTATAAGCAATGTTAAAAGAAGTACTGTATGAAGAAAGAATATTTTGGGCACTGTGACTTATGCTTATAATCCTGGCTCTCTGGAAGGAGAAGGCTGATGGATTGCTTGAGCTCAGAAGTTAGAGACCAGTCTGAGCAAGAGCAATACCTTATCTTTACTAAAAATAGAAAAACTAGCTGGGCATTGTGACAGGTGACTTAGTCCCAACTACTTAGAAGGCTGAAGCAAGAGGATTGTTCAAGTCCTAGAGTTTGAGGTTGCTGTAAGCCATGATGATCAAGGAGTGCAGAGTGAGAGTCTGTCTCAAAAGAAGTAAAAGAAAAAGAAGAAATAATATGATACCACATGGAAATCTGGATCTATGCAAAGGAATTAAGAGCACCAGAAATAGCAACTATAAGATCATTACATAAGATATTTTTCTAAGTATTTAAATTTCTCAAATATAATTGACTATTTAAACAAAATTTATAATAAAACTTTACTGTGGAGTTTATAATATATATAAAAGTGGAATGCATGACAACAACACAAAGTTCAGGATGGGAGGAATGGATGCAGGAAATTGTTAAATTTTTATGCTCTACACAAAGTGACATGATATTACTTGAAGGTAAATTTAAATATGTATAGTATAAAACCTAAATCAATAACTAAAATAACAACATAAAAAATTACATCTGCTAAGACTACAAAAGAAGCAAAATGGAATCATTAAAAAAGTATTCAATGAATCCAAAAGAAGGTAGAAAAGGAAAAAACAAAGAACAAACAGCAAGATGACACTCTAGCCTAATGATATCATATTATCACATTAAATTGAGATATTTCAAGCACTTTAAAGGCAGATATTGTCAGGTTGGCTAAGAAAATAGACTCAATAATTATATGCTGCCTGCAAGAAATATGCTTTAAATATAAAGACACAAATAGGTTATAAATAAACAATGCAGAAAAGAATACCTTGTTAACAACGTGGCAAGCTAATCAATAGATAGCTGAGTGGCTACATTACTGTCAAGATAGATTTCATAGCAAAGACTTCCAGAGAGGGAGATGAGCATATCCACTAGAGAGAATATCAGGAATTCTGTTTTAATTTATTCCAAGACCCCTCACCATGTTTCCCACAGGATCTTGGATGTAGTTGATATTCAAGAAAGATTGGTTTTATAAGGGGCGACAATTTTGTTTTCCTTTATTTCCTGGATAGCTCTTTGCTTTCACTGCAGCACTGTTGTTTGGTCAGCTATTCTAGAGTAAGTTTTCTATCTCACTTGTTATGTTCCTAAGCTTCCTATAGGGCTGTATAGGAGAAGGATGAATGCTGAAGAGAGGGGTGTTTCTAGCCTCCTTTCTATTTACTATGCCTTTGCACTGTCTCCTTTTCTGAACCTCACTTCCTCTATTGGTCATATAACCTCTTTTATCTGCTCTGCTTTTATTTTTTATTATTTTTTTGAGACAGAGTCTTCACTTTGTCGCCCTTGGTAGAGTGCAGTGGTGTCACAGCTCACAGCATCCTCCAGCTCTTGGGCTTAGGTGATTCTCTTGCCTCAGCCTCCAGAGTAGCTGAGACTACAGGTGCCCTCCACAACTCCCAACTATTTTTTGTTGCAGTTTGGTTGGGGCCAGGTTCAAACCTGCCACCCTCGGTATATGAAGCCAGCGCCTAACTCACTGAGCCACAGGTGCCACCCTGCTCTGCTTTTAAAACCATAGTTATTTCTTTTCTTCCTCTAGGTATCTGAAAGTTCCTTTTGGTTTTATTCTTTTCTGATCATCTTTCACTTTCTCCATTCATTGAATTCTTTGTTTACTTCATCAAAGGGTTCAGATCATTTCATCTGTTGTTGTCAGCAGGGATAGTGATGAAGTGTGCAATCTAGTACAGACCACTGATATTTAAGTATATTCCCCTCACACACATACAAATAAATTTGTTAAGGAACACAGTGGGTACCTCTTGGGGGGCGTTTAAAAAAATATCCATTTCACTGTGGTTTTTTTAATGCTGTATTTCTAATTCATTAATGTTACCAACTCTTTCTGTGTTTACATAGGCTAGTCCCATACTGACATGCAAGGCATGAATTACCTATGACTTTTAATCAAAACCTCACCATTTCCTTTCCTTCTTCTATTCAACCCATTTTTAAAACTTTAAGGTAATAATACTATATATCACTTTATTTTGTATAGGATTTACTTAATGGTATAGACAGCCAAGCTCCTCCATCTCAGCCAATAGGGTAACCAGTGACATTTGCCCAGGTTGTCAGGTCAGTTTAATTCTTCCATTTTGCAAATAACCTTGCCATTTACACAGGTTGACTTTGATTCACAGGATATAATAGCCAAGGGGGTGATTACTTGCATTTGAATTTTTAAAATGCAAACATAAGGCTTTGAAAGGCAACATGGGACATGAAAAGCTTTCCAAGTGCTAAGTGCAGAGTGGTGCTCTCATATACTTCTAATGGCCCTAACACTTTTGTTTCATTAAATGAAAAAGAGAGAGTCCTAAAATGTTCTTTCACTGCCTCTCAAAATACAAATGAAAAATCTGGGTCTAATGACTTTTCGCTTATAGTGCAATTCAGCTGGAGGGAAAAAATGTTATATAAAAGGATTTCATTATGAATAAAATGAATCACTTATAATTTTTTAAAAGGAAACAGAAACAAAAAGACCTTACTATAAACAAAGACCAACAAATGACTGTACAGATGACTTAGTTTTATTTCGGGTGTTTGTAGCAAAGTTGTAGAACACATGTACTGTTCTCAATGCAGACATAAAGAGCAAGAGCCATTAATTTTCCATTAACCTGGTGGCTTTTTAGGTGTATAATTAATGATTTATAGTTATCTGTGTCTCCCTGTACTTCAAAAATTGAGAAAAATGCCTGGGTTATTCAGGATCTAAAGTGGTTCATATGAACTCTGCAAAAATTGAGGCAAAAAAGGTTTTGACTAATGTCATAATAATAATTGCTTTAGTTCTCCAATTCACCATGTATGTGTAGGCAGTTTTAGAGAGAACTGTAGAAAATTCATTTCTGGACCCATTAGTGGACTTGGAATATACATTTTAATATTTAACATAAAAATGTCATCTAGTTTTACATTAAAGGGCTATCAAAAATTCTAACTGCAAAGAGAAAAATAAAATAAGTTACTCTCATTTTATTTATATAAAATAATACAATTGAATAATCAATTGTTTTTTTTTTTTTTTGAGTTATAAAAAGTCTCTAGGCTGTTTCATGAAACTAGAAATTGTTCCAGAAACAAAGTAAGGATGGAACTCAGAATATGTGCCTGGAAAAATAGAAATCATTGCATTTCTAGTTTATCTACCAAGTGTCCTATTCTCTCTGGATTTAATATTCTTAATCTGTACACATGGAGGATGTTGGGGGAATATTAAATGAGATAATATGGACAAAGCCTTGATACATTGTAGTTTTCAGTAAATGATACTACTCTTATCTATCTGAGGGAGAAAGATTACAATAAGCTTCAGAAACACTGCTTTGTTTGATCCTAAATACTTTCATTCTTTTGTGCTGAAATGGTACAAGCATGATTAGGTGTAAATGAGCGATGAACAACAATGAAGCTTTCCCCTAGAAACCCTTTCACTTACCTGCTCTTCAACAATAGAGCACATAGCTTAAAAATATATATTTAGGTTTTCTCTGTAAGGAATGCAGATGTATTTCCTGGTTTACCCAGCCTTTGTTAATCCTTTCTTACTGCCATGTCTGACTTGGTAGATTTTTTTTTGCTTTCTTCTCACATCTGTGTCATTTTTCAGTTCTTTATTGGAACATCTGTTTTTTTAATATTTTTATTTTTTTTATGTGGGATCTGTCAGAGTATGGAAAGTAGAAATGCCTTTGTTTGCTGAAATGGACTGTTGAAAATCACTTATTCGATGCAGCTCTTGTATAATTATTTATGCTTCTGTTAGAGCTTTTATGGTGGCACATCTTAGGTCCTAATCATTTGTGTATATGTACAAACTCTTCATTAGTTTGTAGTATCTTTGGAGGCAATGTTGGTGTCTTATTCACTTTTGTGACTTGGGAGCTTAACAGATTACCTAATGCATAGTAGATATTCAGAAAATATATATTGATTCATTAATTTACAAAAATGTTTTTCCCCGTCTAATGAACACCGACATTAAAAAGAATGACGATATTGAGTACTGAAAACAAAAACTGGGCGGCTGTAGCATTTGTGTCACTGTTATTATTATTTTTAATGGCTGCCAAGTTTAAATTGGTCAATCTTCCTGAAATGCATTGAGAAAATGCGTATAAAAATTCTTAAATATTTTAATGCCTTTTGACTCTTCACTTAGAGGATCTTTTCTTGATTATTTAAAACAATTCAGCAGTGCAGATGCTTATAGCTGGGTCGAAAAGGGATCTAACCAACTTAAAAATCAAGTAAAAAGAAAATAGTTAAATAAATATTCACATAATAAAGTACATCATGCAGCTACTGTAAAATAATGGTGTGGAACCACATTTATTAGGATAGAAAGATATTCCCTATACACTTAAGTGAGGAAAAATAGTTTACAAATAATATAATCCCATTATTAGGTACCTATATATCTTTATCTGTCTGTATCTAGATATTATATATGTCTATTATATAATATATATATATTCTCAGTCTATATTTACCTATTATATATACTTATATAAACAACAAAATGTAATATATATAATGAATGATCATATACCAAAATATTAAAAGCATTTTTATTGAGTGGTAAATTTATATGTTTTTAATTTTCTTTTTTTCCTGCTGATTACTGTCTTCTAATTTTTATGAAATGAACATGCAGTACTTGTGTTAAATTTGTTTCTAAATGAATATAGGGAAGATAGAGAAATGTTTGAACAAATGAATAATTACAAAATACTTATTAACAATTTCATGCTGATTCCATCCTGGAGGGATCAGCCCCAAGCCACTGAAGTGCAAATGAGGATATGAATTTTAAAGAGGGTAACAGAGGTCATCCCAATTTTTCTATTTTAAAGAGAATTGACATGGAAATAAGACCTCTTTTTTTTCATTTTGGATAAGTAAAATTTTACAAGAATATATATACATTTGTCTCTCTGCGTGTGTATACATATATATGGCAAAAATGTTAGTAAGCATATACTTAGTTTATTAAAAATATGATTTCTTTTTTATTTGAAAATATACAGTGATTTTAAAAAGAAAAATATCCTCAAGTAAACAAGTTGTCTAATTTTTTCTGTAGTGAATTTTTTTTTGTCCTGAAGATAGGAAAATCTGCTTTTAATATCAGAATATTTATGTAACAACAGTCAGTACGGCAATTTGACCATGACCTACTCAGAATATATATTCTTTGTTTACTGAATGATTCAGCCTACTGATATCTTTGTAAAAATTTGAGAACTGTAGCTAAGCTTATTACATTGCCACATTTGTTCATTGAAAGATAGAACTACAGTATTTCCTTTTCCAAATATACCACAAAATAACTGTTTTAGAACTTTGGCATCTACATTAAAGGCAGAATTGCATTAGTTCTTAAAACATGAGTGTTAAAGAAACATAATTGTTACTGCCTGAAGTGAGATAGTTTATGATGAGGGAAAAATGGATGACACCTGTAATGATAAGATATGGAAGTAAAAATGAATGATATAACTGGAATCTTGCTTGAATATGTATCTTTTGTGTAGAGGACAGTATAAACTAGGTCCATTTGGGTTTATATACTAGAGTACCCAGGGAATTTTATTATAATGGCGATTTGCCCATGTAATAGCTCCATGATAAGAGATTTCAAGGTCAAATTTATATTTGGAAAAATACAAATTTAGAGTATCCCAGGCCCTTTCTTCACTTTCCTTCCTTCCTTCCATATTTTCCTTTCTCATTGTTCTTTCTATTTCCCTAAGGGCTTGATAATGCTGGCATTAGCAGCAATGATTATGTAGATTACATCAACCATTGATAATGCTGGGTACATTAATTTTTATTTTCATATGCACTGAGCAACCTGAAGAATCACAAGGCTTATAAATCAGATCTAAAGAAACACTTAGGCTTGAAACTATCATATAATCAAGGCAAATGTATTTCCTTCTTGAATTATCAAAATTAGCAGAATGATTTTCTTGCTTTATTATTTTTATGGCACTATCTTTGGTTGGTTCTATATTTAATTTTTTAAAATTTGTTCTTGTTGTCATCTTTCTCTTCCTACTAAAATGAAAGCTTCATGAATATAATACAAAGAATTTGTCTCATCCTCTGTTGTATTCCCAGTACCTGGAAACTTCCTGGCATAGAAGAGGAACTCAATAAATTTCTGTTTTATCACCATGGTTTTTAAATGTTTTTTTATGGCTAGTACTAAGGCTATATTTATGTTTCTGATTAGACCAACCTTTTAAAGGTTGATCAATATGTTTACACTATGATTACTTTTAAATTGCAAATCTATTGAAATTGTTAGTCTATCCCATTTAATAATAGCTCAGGTAAAAAGAAAATGGGGTAAAGTTATTAAAGTTTGTGTTCTATTTCCTTTCACCAAGTATTTGTTAAACACTATGTTTCTTTTCCTATGCTAATTGCTGGGGATAGAAGAATGAACAAAACGCAGTCATTGATCTAAAGACATTCATAGTCTAAGAGATACACATGCAATGACATGGTTTTGAGGCAGTGCACTATGTGTGAAAAGAGAGGTATTCCTCAAGGGACATAGGAATACAAAACAGGGTGTGACTAACTCTTATTCTAAGGATTTGGAATTAACATAAATGAGATATAATTCTTTGTTCTTAAGGCTGTCACAGTCAAACAAAGAAGAAGATAGAAACAAACTATAATGTTGTGTACTATCTGTTGTACTTGAGATATAAATCAACAGCTATGCCCACATCAGGGAAATAAAAGTTCTTCTGCCTAAGGAGTTAGAAGAAGGTTTTATGGAAGAGTTAATATATACATTGGGTCCTAGATTCACTGGGCACAATAGAATTAGAGGGTAGAATAGGGATGAAGCATAATAAAATGCATATTGGCTTGGCACCTATAGCTCAGAGGTTAGGGCACCAGTCACATACACACAGGCAGGTGGGTTCAAACCCGGCTGAGGCCTGCTAAACAACAATGACAACTATAACAAAAAATAGCCAGGCATCATAGTGGGTGCCTGTAGTCCCAGGTCTTGGGAGGCTGAGGCAAGAGAATTGCTTAAGCCCAAGAGTTTGAGGTTACTGTGATCTGTGACACCATGGCACTCTACTGAGGGTGACATAGTGAGACTCTGTCTCAAAAAAAAGAAAAAAGAAAAAAAGAAAAAGAAAGAAAAGAAAAGAAATTCATAGAAATTACAGTAGCTATGTGAGGTAGAGGAGAAAGGAGATGAAAAAAGTTTAAGCTAAAAGGGTAGAAGCCTCATTATGAAGGCTGTGGAATGCTAAGCTAAGGACTTTGTACATCATAAAGAAAATAATGAAGGTATTGAAAATGTAGATCTCCCTGTTTCTGTCTGGTTTCAGTTTTGTGAGTTGACCTTGATGATGTTCATACAAAGTTGATATATCTCTGGGAAAGAAAATTTATACCACTAAAGCACATAGTAGTGTTTAAAAGCCAATTCGTTAATTTACAAAGATAACTTTCTCTGCCAAAAGGATTGGAATATTTGTGTTCACCTCCCACTTGGGAAATCACAATAGGGGCACAAAAATGAAAAGGTAAAAGCACCTGTTATCATTAAGGTAATAAATTTGTGATAACTAAGTGAAACAAGTACTCTTCTTATTCTTACAGGGGTGGATTGGCACACAGACCCAGCAGGCCTAGTCACAATGTGATTAGAGACCTGATTTGGCTTTGGACTGAGTTAAATTAATTATGTGGGCTTCAGTATCCTGATAGCCCTCTGGCATCTAATTCAAGATTCTGCACTGCAAAGGCTTTCAAACATTAGAAACTCTCATTGCTATGTGTAGAAAATTCCCAGTAGGGCTATGAGCAGACCCAGGGTATTCATTCATCAATCATTTTAGTTTTATTCTCAATACAAAGTTGTGCTTTAAAGTAATAAAAATGAAATATCAAGCAAATAATGGATAATCTACACCACAGCCCAAACATATATCTTTGATTTTGAAGTGTAAAAACCAGAATTTATCTATAATAGCACTGAATTAAGTACCTATAACTGAAATCAATATGTCAAAAATTAAACATAGCACCAAAAGTAAATTCAATAATTCCAACTAAAGTCAAATTACAGAATATGTACAGGGCACTGGAAAATAGCAAGTCTAAGGGTGAGAGAGAGAGAGAGAGAGGCAGGCAAGAGATGGAGAGAAAGAGAAGAGAGAAAAGTGAGTTAGAGGTAAGAGGACTCATATTCAATGAGGAGATATAAACTTTTCAACCTTGTCATAAGCCAGATAAATAGAAGTTATTTCAAAAGTGACCATTTAAAACAATAGTGTTGTGGCTAATACAGATAGATTTTTTTTTTCTTTCATTCTGTTTGCCTCTTTTAAAAAAATACAATCGGAGGTGCAATGTATTGCTGAAAGGATGAGGGGGTATTTATTGAAAAACTGGAGGGGGAACAAGGAAAGAAATGTTCTCTATCCTCCACTGAAAGTGTTATATTGCCTCAAGTCTATCTATGTTTGAAAGCCACATTTATGTGAGAAGTTTTGAATAGCCTTTCTTAGGCTGTGTAAGAAATGCTATCCTCTTAACTAGGTATTTTTCAGCTCATCTGACATTTATTACTCAGTCTGACATTATTTCAAATACCCCGAAGGAAAGATGAATGTGGTATCTAATTCACAAAGAGCTCTTGGAAGAATGGAAAGGCGTGGTGACCTTTTTCTATACCATTGTGGTGTTGATTTTCTCTTCTTTCTTTTAACTCAGCCTCCAGTTATTGAGCTCATTCTGTTCCTAGTAGAATGATTTATTTTGAGTTTCATTAAGAAAGTGACCAATAATTAATAATAAAATCACCAGTATTTGATTACTTTCCTATGGTAGAGCTGCTGGAGAGTTAGCTTTAGACATGGATAAACCACACTGGAAAGATCAATGTGTGACTATGTGAAATAGCTTGTTTATAACTCAAGTGCATGGCTCCAAATGGTTTGGTAATACCCCTGTTATTCTGCTATACTGTTTATTATACAGGTATTTGATCATTTATTCAGTGAACATATACAGTCATGTGTCACTTAACAATGGGGATATGTTATGAGAAATGCATCAGTAGGAAATTCTGCCACTGTGTGCACATCGTAGAGTGCACTTACGCAAACCTAGATGGTATACTCTACTACACACCCAGGTTATATGGTAGAGCCTATTGCTCCTAGGTTATAAGCCTGTATAGCACGCTACTGGACTGAATACTATAGGAAGTGGTAAGACAATTTGTGTATCTAAGCATATCTAAACATAGCCAAGGAATTTTTCAGCTCTATAATAATTTTATGGGACCACCGTCATATATGTAGTTTGTTGTTCACCAAAACATTGTTAATGTGGTGCATGACTGTATTAGTAAGTGCCTGCCATTTATCAGGTGCCTGGAGATAGAGAAATGAACAAAATACTACATTTTATCTCAAGGAACTGATTTTGTAAGAGGGACTATAGACAAGAAAATAAGCAATTACAATACATTAATATAAGAGCAACTACAATACATTAATTGTAGCCCATAAGAGTTTTAATGGGCTATATTCAGGGCTCTATAAAGACCCATAGGAGAATACTTAGCTTATTCTTAGTGGAGGATTAAGGAATATGATAATACTTGAGCTGAATCAGAAAATTCACAATGAGGAGGATACTTTAAGCAGAAGAAATTACATATACATATATAAACATGGAAGAGAAAATACTGGCTGCAGGGAACTGCCAATATATTACATGAGTAAGGGTTAATATGTGTGTTTAGAAGATGGCTAGAAATGAGGTCAGAGATAGACAAGGATTAGCTGCGTCTTCCAACATCATGTGTGTCTGGGGGAATTTGGAATAAAGTCATAGATCCATCCTCAGATGGGGAAGGGATTTGCATATTATTTTCAGCAGTATTCATTTGTACATTTGCAGGGATATGGGCACCTTTTAAAAAATCCAATATGACCTGCAGTTGTTACCTTTTACATAGTAGGTAATTATTAACTCTTTATTGACTTTGAACCTCCGGGTAGGCCAGTTGGCTAAAACTATAACCCCGTAATATAGTAGATAATGGAGTTAATGAATCTAAATAGAAAAAATGTCCTTTATGTTATTAGTGTTGGGCTCCAAGAAACAGACAATTTGCTATATTGCAGATTTGTTAAGAGATGAAATGTTACTAGTGGGATATGGCCCACTTCAGTCTGGGTGGCCTGGACGAATGCTCTTATTGGTGAGGTCATTCCAGGTTTTTGGTTTTGGTCTTAGTTTTTTTAGAATTTTTTATCAGTTTATTCATGCTAATAAAACTCAGGCAATTCTGATTTTCCAAAGGTCCATTTTCTTAATTTAAGATAAGGATTGTATCTACCTGCTATCAGTGATTTGTACAGGGCACATCCTTCTAATTGGAAGTTCACTCTGGAGATAAAATGCTCCATCAGAATATTTCATTGTGAGTATAGAGATAGAATAAAGGGAATCTGATGTTCTCAGGAGACATTTCCATCAAACTATAGTAGTATGACAGATTGTCCTTTTCTACTCCAGAAATACTTCTCTTAGAGAACTGTTATTTTTAGAATCAGAGTACTGATTCTCCTGGACAGAACACATTGACACATCCTCACATTTTGGATCTCCCTAGAATTCTCTCTCGCCCCCACTTGTTATGACATTACTTGTCATAGTCTAGCTTACATTAATCATAGTTTAGTCTGGATGGAAACTGAATCGACATTGGAAACTCATTAGCAGCACATTTACAAACCATTTCTTGTGGTGGAATGACTTCTATAAGTGCCCTGATTTATTCATTGCTTTGTTTCACTTTCAGAATTCAGAATTTCACTTTAATTTCTAGTGTGATAGCTAATTTGGGAGAATAGTCCCTATTTTAAACTCATTGTATCCCTAAGTCCTTGATCACTGAGAGTCAATTAGGAATCATATATTGTTAAGCTATAAGTGACCATGAAGAGTTTCAGTTCAATAATTTGTGAATATTTTCAAAGCACTAGAACTCTTTTTGACAAATGAAATTGAACCCAGAGCACACATAAGCATATTGCATAGAGCTCCAAGGAAACACTGATCTATTATCTTTTATCTGTTCATTTTACAGATGGGAAACCTGATGCTTTTGGAAGGCCAATGATTTATCCAGTATAGTACAGCTGATCAGTGTCAGATACAAGACTAGAAGCTAGATTTCCTGACTACTCGTCCAATGCTTATTTTTAGTCCATCACTTACTATTCATGAAACATGTACAAAGATAGAGTTGGAAAAGTAAACTGATAATACATTGAATGATCTATGAAAGATATTCATTGATAATTCTGACTAGAAAGTCCCCATTGAAATCTTCGAACCTTTTTTTGATGGGAAAAAAAGAAAGATGGAACGATTCACTTTTTGCTCTGGGAAATTTCCACCAGTTTCTTTGTACATCAATATGCTTTCTGAGCATTTGGAAATTCAGATAGCCAAATCTTGTATCATATATTTGCAACTATACTCATGCTTTTAAAAATGCATGTTAAATATTATAAATATGGGGTATTTATAGACTATTATCAATATAACTATAGAATATCTTTGTCATAAGTCCTGGGAAATCTAAATACACCATGTATGTAATTATTCATGGGATAATTGACACTTGTTGAGAGTATTGTCAGAGCAGATATTTATTATTTCATGGGAACAGTTTGAGCTGGGTGGTTCTGGGGGACTTTTTCTAAATCTCAGAGATTTTCTTCTTCCTTAGGTTCTTTAGCCTGACCTGGCACCTGATGTCTATACAGGACTGACCCTAGAAAATAGTAAAAGATTAAAAGTAAGAGCTTGGAGCTTTTTTGAACATTGAACATAATAAGTTACTTTTCCCTGGCTGGATGTTAGGTCAAGAAGGGAGCTGTTGGGTGAGCAAAAGCTCTTGGATGTTTGACTTGAGTTAATAGCAAGTCCTAGCTCCTGCTTGGGGCTAACTTTCTACCTATGGAAAATGAAAGGGGAGGATAAATTTCTTTCTTTTAGATCCCTAGTAGTTCTGGCATTATAGAACTACTTGATTCTTTAATTTAGTCCATGAATATTGAGCACTCATTGGTCATTCAGAGCATGTGGAAGATCTAGCATCTAAGCCATGGTACTGCATGTGTTTACTATGCTGAGTTTCTAGGTTTTGCTCTTCAGATCAGCCAAGAGCTTTTCCACTGGCTTCTACCCGTCTTTCTGGTGAAGATTACTATCTGTGTTTTTTGTTGCAGATAGTTCTTAGATTTTAATTCATTTAGTAGACTATTTGCCTACTGAGAGTTAAGTATTGTCCTATACACTGGTGCTACAAAGATGAAAGTCCCTGCCTTCAAATGGAAGAGAGAAACAAGTAAACAGGTAATTAAGCAGTGGTAATGCATTGTGATAAGTGTTCTGGGAGTGTTGTGAATGAAGGGTTTCTTGAGACAGGGAAGAAAAGTAAACAGTCACATGGGAGATCAGAGGAGTTGGTCAGAGTTTGAGAAAGAAGTGATGCTTGAGGTAAAATCCATCTGGGGGAGGGAGATTATTCCAGGCAGAAGGTACAGCTCAAAGATTGGTTGCAAAAGAGCACGTTGTATGTACAAAGACCTGGAATGATTGCTTCAGCTATCTAGTTTCTGTAAGTAATCAGCACTCTGGAGTGCCTAGCTTAATGATGGAACATGGGTAATAGAGAAAAGAAGTGAAGAAAGTTTGTGACTCATGTGTGGCTTATGTTCCAAAATTGTTTGACTCAGCTGCTTGGAATGTGAAATGCAATTTTCCCACAGAAAACAATGGTCTCCACAGAAGTTAGGTTCCCAAGCCAGCTGATAAAAGCCTATATTACTCATAATCTGAAAGATAATGCTGTATTAATAATACCATAGATATTAATGACCATGTGAAGCTGTGATTTTGTGGGAAAATCCATTACATGTTTTAACTATGGATTCCAAAAACATCCTCTTTCCCACTGAAGCCTCAATAGTATGTGAAGAAACCCTTGCTTTGCTAACTCTCCAAATGGTATACCAGTTGTCCCAGAAATGTTCTCAGTTTTAGGTTATGACCTGTGTTTCATGAAAATGGGATGGAGATAAACACTTTAGGTTAGAGAAAAAGAGTATGAGGAAGAAAATTAGATAACGAAATGACCAGTGATGCTAGAAAAGAATAGATTCCCTAGGGGCAATGGAGACAGGAATAAAAACATAGCTGAGAAAATGCATCCTCACCCAGGGTTGGAATGGGAAATTGAGAAATCGTGATTTGATTTGATTCTACTATTACATTGACTGTCAGCATGAAACCAATAGAGAACAATGGAAAGATATCAAAGTATAAATAAAATCAAGTACCAAAGTGAATGGGAGATGATGAATTCAACAGGAAGTTGGAAAAGAGAGAAGACAGTGGTTGGCTAGATTTTCTGGGGAGGGCTTCACAGAGGAAATAAAGCTTGAGATAGCTCTGTTTAGGATTTGTTTAGGGAGGAAAGGAAGAACAGCCTTTTCAGGAGAAGGAAATAATATGTAGAAAGCCACAAAATGAGGAGGGGGGGTGGATTTTGTGGGACACAATCCTGCTTGGCTGGAGCAGAGTGCAGCGTAAAGGAAGAAAGAAGAAGGTAGGTTGGAAATGTTACAACCTACCTTCTAATGAGCTGCCTTGAGGGCTGAGATGAGGATGTTGTTGTGTTCTGTATGTTTATGTATGTGCTAAACCCAGATCCCTATGTATTCAGTATTTCCCTGTTTGCATAGAGAGTCCTTGTCCTTAAATAGCTTCCAATCTAGTTAGAGAGAATAAATACTCTTGTTCAGAATGTCATAAGAGTATAGAAAATAATACATACAAGCATGAGTTATGCATTCGGAGACAACTACAAGCTGAAGGGTGTAGGCACTAATTAATTTGAAACAGTTGACTGGGAGTGGCTGGTGGAAGTTTTGTAGATGAAGAACTCGTGCTGAACTTTCAGGAATGGGTAGAAGTTGAAAAACATAAGAATTAAAATAAGGAGCACAGTATGAATAAATATGCAGAGGGAAACTAAATATGGCTTATTCAGGGGACAGTGAAGAGACCTTAGGGGCTGTAGTGGATGCATTGTGTAAAGCGTTAGTGAGCGATGACTTTTAAAGTGCTGATTGGAACCAGCCTGTGGAGGGCCTTACATGTCAAGCTAAGTAGATTGGCCTTTATGCCTTAGGCAGTGGGGAGTCATAATACCGTGGTTTAGCATCTTATCCCTCAGACAGATATTAGACTAAAGATTAATTGTATCTTTATATATGTATCATATCACAGAGCACCAAGGGCTAGTATTTCACGTTTCAGTATAAGTTAACTAAGATCTTGAATCAAAAAGTACAGGGATGGTACTTAGATGAGAAAAGAAATGAAAAAATGCATCATTAATATTCATACCCTGTCACAGTCACAGTTGCGCTTCATTTCTTTGTTCTAATCTTAATCTACTTTAAATATTTTTGTCATTAACTTTGCTATGTAAAGGATTCTAATGAAAAATTAGGACCCATTGTGCACTTGGTGTCAAATTTTCCGACAAGATATGAATCCTCTTTAAATGGATTGGTTAAAAGGGAATGGTGCCTTTAAATCGTCAAGGCAAGATGATTAGTACCAAATTGAGGGCAAATTAGGTGAATAGCTATTATAAAAAATCCAATCTATCCATACAGTAACACACATTTCCTCTTCAAGAATATTGAGGCATTAGAGGCTCAATGCCTGGTGTTTTGATATGGAGCCTATTCAATGATTTGGCCTGCATAGGTAGAGGAAGGCTGTGTTTACACAATACTGATTTCTCTGTTTTATACTGGGGAAAACTGAGAACTCTGGCCGACTATCCAGGTATACCTGGGTACTGTCAAATATTTATTGCTTAGTAGGCAACGTTTTTGCAGGATAGTTTTTTTTTATTTTTAGCTAGATGTTTGGCATTATACAGACAAAATTTTGTTCATGATGAGAAAATTTGTTATTCTTAACTTTCTTATGGAATTTTTTTGTGAACTTTGGATGTTGGTAGAAACATAACACTGTTAAGAAAGTGCTGAAAATCCACTTTTGCTCCCTCTCATTCCATCTCATTCTCTTTAAAATGCAGCTGTCTATTAAACAGGCAATGACATATTATTCAAAGGGAAAGGCTTATGCATACCCAGAACAACCCATTCTGTGGTCTTCTCACTGTGTGATTTATACCATTCTAGGAAACAGCACACTCTCTCCCTGTCTGATTTGTAAAGCACAGCATTTGTGGCTATACTCTAGAAGTTGACAGATTCTCTGCATTGTAGTCATGATAAATTTTTACCTCTTAAAAGACATATACACCAGCGAAGCCCTAGATGGGGTTTCTCAGAAATTCCTAACTCTGTGATTGTTATCACTTTGTCTCTTTCTACTTAGAGTGTCCCACCTCTTCCTTTTTGCTTATGCAAATACCGCTATCAATTTTAAGACCAAGAGTGGTTGCCTTCTTCTTTGGGAAGGTAATACTATACTGAAGAGGCCTTGCCTTCCTCGGAACTAGCATCTTGTTGACAACATTCAAGGTACTTATCACACCTAGCCTTATACCAGAGTAATTTGGTTATATTTTATCTGGTTTATAGAATTAATTCCAAAAGTCTCATATATCTTTATATCCTCTCCACCCCCAACACACACACACACACACACACACACACACACACCCCTATACATATGAGTACAGAATTCTAAGGAAGGGAAATGACATTTTCAGGGTGTTAAGCAAAGGCAGAAGTTAGACTATCTAATCATTCAGCTCAGGGCTTTTGTACTGAGTCTTTCTAAGAATGAATTTGAGGAAACATACCTGACTTGAAAGATCAATATTGCTTTGAAAGAGCAGAGAAAATCTGATTTGGGGATAGAACAAATTTTGTTAAAATTGAATTTACATTTATTGAGTGCATCTTTCATGCCAGGGATGGTATTAGTATCGAGGTTAGAGACATGAATAATATAATTCCCATCTTTAAGATACACCCAGTCTATTAATGTGGGATGAGGGAACGTGAGAAGTATAAAGTAAGAAACAGGAGGAGAAGCTGCTCTAGATTATTGATACCTATTAGATATTGGGGACAACTAAAATGGGCACAGATTCTCAAAAGCCTAGTTTTCTATCTGTCTATTGCACATGCTAAGCTGCTTTTTATTTTTCTCTCTCTTATAATATTTATTTTCTTTATTGTTTAGGGTTCATCAAGGGTACAAAGAATTAGGTTACACGGATTGCATTTGTTAGGTAAAGTCGCTCTTATAATTGTGTCCCACTCTCAAGAAGTGTGCTGTACAATGCTTTTGATAATTCCAAAGGCACACTAAAGTAGAGAGGGAACTGTCAACTGGCTATCATAATGTGATACACAGATTGGGCTCCTTGTCAAAAATGGTTCATTTTTTTCACCTGCCATGCCTTGGTATCTCTCCCTATCACCTGGTGCTATGTCAAAAATATGTCTAATACTCTCAAAGAATGGAAAGGTCATTCTTATGACAGAAAAAGGCCAGAGAGGATAATATCTGAAGCCTATTTCTATTTTTGGATTTGGAAAGTTCCTTTGACCTACATATACATACAACTAGGGCCACAAGGCTTCACAGGTGCGCGCGTGCGCACACACACACACACACACACATATGCCCCCCACATTCACATACACTCTGACATATAAAGATAGACATACATATACATGCATGTGAGTGTGGGTGTGCACACATACACTCTTATTCTGGAAAGCTCCGAAATCAGCCACTGGGTCCTGCTTCTTTTCTGTCTTCTGTGGAGTTTGGTGATAAGGTTATTGTATGAGGTTGAGTTCAATGGCCCATTTTCTGCTGCCCCCATCTCCAACTGGTGCCTTGCTTCTAGAAGATTTAGAAATGTCAATTCTTTCTAGGGATCTCCTTCCTGGTGTCTGAACACTAATCTCAAGGAGGGCCAGAAACAATCCCTTCATTTCTTTACCACTGTGTGAGTTCCTTCTCAGGGAGGGCACTTCTTTTTTGTCATCAGGAAATGTGTAAAAGGAACACAGCGGCAAAGTAGATTCATTGCTGATACCAGTTTGTGAACATGCAGATCTCTTTTTTTTTTCAGTTTTTTTCCAGGGCTGGGTTTGAACCCACCACCTCCGGCATATGGGGCCAGCACCCTAATTCTTGAGCCACAGGCACCACCCAGGTCTCTGTTCTTTTTATGCCCTTTAAAAACTAAGCCTCAGGTGTTTCACTGGTTTACATTTTAGATTTTGCTTTATAGCTTTGGTAAAATGGCAGTGATTGCATATTAAACTGACTGACAGCCTGATGTCTGTTACTGTAGAAAGCATACTATGTGACTATTATCACTGGGGGGGAGGGGGCGAAGGGTGTCCATGGAATCTTTCTAGGATGCAAGTCTCTGGTAAGGATATCTTTAACTAACAATGAGAATCACAAAACCTATTTTACATGCCTGGAATTTATTGTATGTGAGAATGGTGAACTTGACATGTTTTATGAGGATCAATAATGCAATTCAGATGCTTGCTGTATTTCAAACTAAATGGAATAATATTAATTCAAGCCATAAACAGCACTCAGGAAACTCAAATGTCAAAGTTTTTGAAATGAGACATGAATTGAACAGATCCTCTCTTCCTCCCATACCAAGCAGCATTTTAGCTATTTTTAATTAGAACTAGCTAAATATACCTCTTATCTTCATAGATTAAATATATGGCTGACATTTTGCTAAACCTTTTTTAAAATAAGGATGATTAATAAGTTATGGTAGTTCCTGGAAATAAGAAATTAAATGTTCACATGTTGAGCTGGCCTAGTTTAGAGAAAGAGTTTTCTCTTTAGATTCAAAGAGAAAGTTGATAGAAAGCAACCAGGATTGGGAAAACATGAGGTTTGTTGCTGTCTTGGTAATAGCCTGAGATGAGAAGGAGAGAATGGAGGCGTCATTATGACAGGAGATTTTTGAGAAGTAATTATAGAACTAAAATAGCAACAAAGAGTCTAGATAAAGAAAATCAATCGTGGTTAAATGAAGATCATCAAACATGTCACACTGGAAACATTCATTGGGTTTTAGTTCGTGAAAGCTGAGTTGTGATTGTTGGGCACCTACAACCAGTAGCTCACCTCATATGAGGGTCGGAACAGAAATCAGTTGTGTAACTACATCTTCTATTGGCCTATCTGCCTATTCTTTGTGTTTATCTGCTGTGTATTTCAAATTCTGTTCATGAACTCCCAGCTTGAACTGATCATGAAAGAGATGAAGATTATGGTTGACTGGAGCAGTCAAACCATAGGATGTTTACAGTTTTGACAGTGAGTGAAATGCAGAGGCTGCTATCTGAGGTGTCATTTGAGGTGGCAGGCAGGCTTAGTGAAAAGAAAGAGTGATGATTTTCTGAACCAATCTCCCTAACATATTATGAAATACTGATCTCCATTCAAAAATTTAAGCCTTACCTTCCTATAAACTTTTTTTCTCTCTTCCTCAGAACAGTGCACAATTTAATTTTTCATTTTGATTCTCTGAGGGCTAGGGAGTGTCTCTTTCCATGCTATTCGGATATCTTAAAAATGTATTGTTATAGTTTGTATTATAGCCTTTTTCTCCTCCTCTTCCTCTTATTCACTATCCATTTGCTAGATATTAATTAAGCATTTGAAGGAAAGAAATTCATTTAGTTTATAAGCTTTTTCTACAATATGATACTTTCATATTGTAGAAAATTCACTTAATGCAATTAAGTTAAAAAAGAGGAAACTATTAATCATCCTTAATGAGTACCCAGAAATTAAAAATGTCATTATATTCTGTGTTTTATGCCTATATTATTGGTATATTTGTATGTATAAAAATATAGACTAAAATAATATATACTAATCCATAGTTTGATAAAATATAAACTATATTATGATACACACAACTTGTGTATCTATCTATCTATATATCATGTTTTACTATTTTTATTAAGAGAACATGCTATTTTATAATCTATTTTGAGGGCTTTAAATTAGTAATTAGGCTCATATTACAAATAATGCACATTTCTCTCAGCTGTACATTCTTGTTCTTTCCATGTAGCCCAGTCAGATATTCAGCAGGTATGTTCCAGTACAGGTGTCCTTGCTTTTTATAGCCAGGGTCTGTTCTCTTGAGGCTGGGGCATATTTTGATTGGTTGGTGCTCATGCCATACTGATTACAAAATATTTGAATATTGTGTCCGAATGTTGTAGGAAATCTTAAGTTGATAAATAATACCATGCCATAGTTAGAATTAGGCTTTAGGTAGCCAAGCAAAAACCTGTCATATGCCAGAAGTCCATTTGAGATGTGGATGTCTTCCTGCCCCACAAAGAGCTTACAAGACAGTTAAGTAGTTATGTTACACAGGCAAGCAAAGATAACTAACAAGGCTACCATTCAGTATTAGGTTAATTAGCAAATGATTAATGTGGTCAATGAGATATCAGAGTTCAGAAGCCTGGAACCACCAGAGGAGGCTTCAAAAAGGAGAAAATATTTTTTTCTTTTTTAAATTTCAGATTAATATAAGAACACAAATGATTAGGTTACATTGTTTGTGTTTCTTAGGCAAAGTTCAAGTTGTAGTTGAGCCCTTCACTTAGGGGGTGTGCTGTATACGCTTGCATTGTGCCTATTAGGTGAGAGCTTACCAATCATCCTCCCTCCTCCCCTTTCCCCTCCTGCTCATCCTCCCACTTGAAAACACTTGTGTTTTTCTTTCGTGTGTGTGTGTAGTTGTTTACCTTTTAGTTTCATATTAGTTTGAGTACTTTGGATATATGCTTTTACATTCTTGTGACACTTTACTAAGAAAAACATGTTATAACTTCATCCAGGTAAATATTAAAAGGCTTTTGAACAGCTAATGGTATGGCAACTAAAGCAAACAGACAGACTTCAGAATGGGAGAAGATTTTTTTGCACGCTACAAATCTGACAAAGGTCTGATACTGAAGAAGTATTTGAGATAAGAAAAGGAGAATGTAATTCAAGTGAAGGGAACAAGAAGGGGGATGTATTTGGGAAACTGCAGAAAGATTTGTTTTGCTTTTAGATTCATTCTCAATCCTTCTCTTGCTCTGTAAGAATTTTGATTCTTGTAACTAGTTTTCCTGGGCTTCTTCACAAAATGGCTTCTGGTTAGATTTGACCAATAAGAAAAACTGGTCAGAGATTGGAGGGCAAAAGTACTCCATCTCTATCCCAACTCCTGCCCCTCACACTCTATGTCTGTTTGGGTCTCAGGTAGTTGATAGTGTCTCTTCTTTGGCTTCAGGTATTACTGGGAAGCTCCAGGGTCCCAGCTTAAGTTGAGTGGCTCTCCCTCCATAATTCCAGCTCCTTCCTCTTAGTCCTGGATTCTGGTTCCTACGCTCTGATGATATTATTGCTTATTTTTGTCCCTCAGCCCCACATGTGGTAGCAGCATCTTGCAGTTACTAACCTCTGTGTTGTCTCATCTTCCCCCCTTTGTTCTTTTTGTTCTTCTGAGACTTTTGTAACTTGTTTCCCATATTAAATGCTCTTTATTGAGCCAGCGGGTGTGGGTTCTGAACCACATACGAGTTGATCATATAAGTGGTCAGAATTTTCCAATATGATTAAGGATCTTGAGATGGGAAGTTTTCTGGATTCTTCAGATAGGTTCAATGTAATCATAAAAGGTCCTTATCAATGAAAAAAGGAAACAGGAGTGTCATAGTCAAAGAAAGAGACAAATTTGAAGATGCTGTCTGTAGGATTCAAAGACAGAGGAAGGGGCCATAAGCCAAAGGATGAGGGCACCTCTAGAAACTGGAAACAGCAAGGAAATTCTTTAGTCTTCAAAAATAATGTGGCCAGGCCAATGCTTTGATTTTAGCATCATAAGACCCATTTTAGAACTCTTGCCTCCATAACCATAAGTGATTTTTTAAGGCACTAAGTTTGTAGCAACTTGTTGTATAGGAAACTGATATGTAATAGGAAACTGATATGCCTACATTCAGGACTTAATTCAGGTAACACTTTTTCCTCAAAAGGCTTTTGTATTTCCCAAAGCAGACCAAAGTGTCAATGTCTTAATTGCTTGATGTATGTCTTTGTCTCCATTACAGGAATCATCACAAAGAAATTACATTCCATTTTGATCCTTCCCTCCTCTCTTGTGGATACCTATTGATGTAGACAATGAAGAGGAAGGGAAGTTTCTCCACTAACACATTATAGCAGATGCTACACACCAGATGACCCACCCAATACACTCTGAAGAAAGCATTATTATAATACCCATTTTATAGGTAACAAAAATGACTTACCCAAATTCACAAAGCTAGTAAGCAGTCCAATTAGAAACTGACTACTTCATGCTACTAATGTTATACCATGCCTCAAACAAAACTCCTCTTTGACATTATGAAAATAAGTCTTTTTTTCTTACGCTGCTTTATTTTATTTTTTTTTATATTTTATTGTTGAGGATTCATTAAAGGTACAAAGAACCAGTTTATATGGATTGCAATTGTTAGGTAAAGTACCTCTTATAATTGTGTTCTGTCCCCAAAAGGTCTGTCACACACTGTGATCCCCCTCTTTCCCTCCCTTTGCTCTCCTGTTCCCTCACCTATCACCATTTACTAGATCATTAATTGTCCTTATATCAGAAACTGCAGAACTGAGTACATAGGATTCTTGCTTCTCCATTCTTGTGATGCTTTACTAAGAATAATGTGTACACTTCCATCCATGTTAATACAAAAGATGTAAAATCTCCATCTTTTTGATGGCTGAATAGTATTCTATGGTATACATATACCACAACTTGTTAATCTATTCCTGGGTTGGTGGGCATTTAGGCTGTTTCCACATTTTGGTGATTGTAAATTGAGCTGCAATAAACAGTCTAGTGCAAGTGTCTTTATGGTAAAATGATTTCTTTTCTTCTGTGTAGATACCTAGTAATGGGTTTGCAGGATCAAATGGGAGGTCAAGTTTGAGTTCTTTGAGTGTTTTACATACTTCCTTCCAAAATGACGTATTAGTTTACAGTCCCACCAGCAGTGTAAAAGTGTTCCCTTCTCTCCACATCCATGCCGGCTTCTGCAGTTTTGAGATTTTGGGATGTGGGCCATTCTCACTGGGGTTAAATGATATCTCAGGGTGGTTTTGATTTGCATTTCTGTAAGAATTAGAATGATGAGCATTTTTTCATGTTTGTTAGCCATTTTTTTTGTCTTCTTTAGAGAAAGTTCTATTAATCTCTCTTCCCCAGTGATATAAGGTATTGTTGGCTCTTTTAATGTTGATTAATTTGAGTTCTTTGTAGAACCTAGTCATCAATCTTCGGTCTGATTCAAAATATGCAAATATCTTTTCCCATTGTGTAGGTTGTCTATTAGCTTTTGTTGTTGTCTCCTTTGCTGTACGGAAGCTATTAAGTTTAATTAAGTCTCATTTGTTTATTTTTTTTTGTTGCAATTGCTATGGAAGTCTTCTTCATAGAGTTTTTCCCCAGGCTGATAACTTCAAGTATTTTTCCTATGCTTCCTTTGAGGATTTTTATTGTTTCATGCTTTAAATTTAGGTCATTTATCCATCTTGAAACAATTTTTTGTGAGTGGATAAAGGTGTTGGTCCATTTTCAGGCTTTTACATGTGGTTACCCAGTTCTCCCAGCATCATTTATTGAATAGGGATTCTTTCCCTCAGTTTATGTTCTTGTTTGGTTAATGAAAGATTAGGTGGCTATAAGATGTTAGTTTCATCTCCTGGTTTTCTATTTGGGTTCCAGATGTCTATGTCTCTATTTTTGTGCCAATACCATGCTGTTATGATCACTATGCCCTTGTAGTACAGCCTAAAGTCTGGTAGACAGATACCCCCAGCTTTGTTTTTATTACTAAGATTGCCTTAGCTATATGAGTTTTTTTTCTGGTTTCATACAAAATGAATTATTCTTTCCAAGTTTTGAAAGTATGATGTTGGTATTTTAATAGGGATGGCATTGAATCTGTGGATTGCTTTGGGAAGTATAAACATTTTAATAATGTTGATTCTTCCCAGCCATGAGCATGGTATGTTCTTCTATTTGTCAATGTCTTCTGCTATTTCTTTTCTTAGGATTTCATAATTTGCTTTATAGAGGTCCTTCACCTCTTCTGTTAGGTATATTTCTAGGTATTTCCTTTTCTTTGTGGCAACTGGGAAGAGGATTGTGTCCTTAATTAGCTTCTAATTTTGGCTATTATAGGTGTATACAAAGGCTAGTGACTTATGCATATTGATTTTTCGATCCTGGGACATTATTGTATTTTTTGATCACTTCCAGAGTCTTGTGGTTGAGTCTTTGGTGTTCTCTAAGTATAAGATCAGATCGTCTGCAAAAAGTAATGGTTTGAATTCCTCTGCCCCCATTTGAGTACCCTTTATTTCCTTCTTGTGTCTGATTGTATTGACTAGAACTTCCAGCACTATGTTGAATAGTAGTGGTGATAGAGTACAACCTTGCCTGGTTCCAGTTATAAGTGGAAAAGCTTTCACTTTTACTCCATTCAGTAAAATATTAGCTGTGGGTATATTGTAGATGGCTTCTATCAGTTTAAGAAATATGTCACTAATGCCTACCTATATTCTTCAGTGTTCTAATTAGAAAAGGATGCTGGATTTTATTGAATGCTTTTTCTGCATATATTGAGAGAATCATATGGTCTTTTCTTTTTTTTTTTGCTTCAATTGACATGGTGAATTATGTTTTTGGACTTGCATATGTTAAACCAGCCTTGCATCCCTGAGATGAAACATACTTGATCATGATGTATGACTTTTTTTTGTGAGAAACTGTTGTCTATTGACTAGGATTTTATTGAGAATTTTTGTATCTATATTCATTAGTGAAATTGGTCTGAACTTCTCCTAATTTTTAGTTGGGTGTTTTCCTGGTTTTGGTATCAGGTTGATGTTTGCTTCATAGAACATGTTGGGGAAGATTCCTTCCTCCTTAATTTTTTTTTTTTTTTGCAGTTTTGGCTGGGGCTGGGCTTGAACCCACCACTCCTGGTATATGAGGCCAGCGCCCTACTCCTTGAGCCACAGACACCACCCCTTCCTCCTTAATTTTTTGGAATATTTTCTGCAGTATGGGAATAAGCTCTTCTGTGAAAGTTTGAATTCTGGTGTGAAGCCATCAGGACCACAGCATTTTTTTTTTTTTGGTTGGGGGATTTTTTTTATTGTTTCTTTGATCTCAGTGCTTGAAATTGATCTCTTCAGGATATCTATTTCTTCCTGGCTAAGTCTAGGAAGAGGGTGTGATTCCAAATATTGATCCATTTCCTTCACATTGTCAAATATCTGAGCATAGAGTTTCTCTTAGTATTCAGAGATAATCTCTTGTATCTCTGTGGCATCTGTTGTTATTTCCCCTTTATCATTTCTGATTGAGGTTACTAGAGATTTTAATTTTCAATTTCTAGTTCGTCTGGCCAAAAGTTTATCTATTTTATTTATTTTTATCAAAAAACCAACTCATGTTTCCTTAATTTTCTGAATGATTCTTTTGTTTTTAATTTCATTAATTTCTGATTTAATTTTGGATATTTCTTTTTTCCCACTGGGTTTAGGCTTAGATTGTTCTTCTTTTTCCAATTCCATAATATGGCTTGTGAGTTTGTTGATGTGCTCTCTATTTTTTTGATATAGGCATCTAAAGCAATAAATTTTTCTCTCAGTGCTGCTTTTGCTATATGTCATAGGCCTTGGTAGCTTGTATCTTCATTGCTGTTATACTCAAGGAAGTTAATGATTTTCTCTTATATCTCTTCCTGAACTCAAATATTATTCAACATAAGGTTGTTTAATTTCCATTCCTTTGTGTGGGATTGAACTTTTTGTTTGTTTCAGTTCTACCTTTATTGCCTTGTGATTTGAGAAGATACAAGGTAAAATTTCAATTATTTTGATTTTGTTGAGGTTTGATATGTATGCTAGCATATGATCTATTTTTGAGAATGTTCCATGGGCCAATGAGAAGAATGTATACTCTTTAGCTTTGGGATGAACTGTTCTATATATGTCTATCAAGCTCAGTTGTTCTAGGATCACGTTTAAGTCCCTTGTATCTTTCTTTAGTTTCTGTTAGAGGATATGTCCAGTTATGAAAGAGGAATGTTAAAGTCCTCTGTTATTATGTTGTTATGGGTTATCATATTGCTAAGACTAATGAAGGTCTGTTTCAAGAATCTGAGACTATTTACAGTTGGTTCATAAATAATTTAGAATTGAAATGTCTTCTTGTTGCATTGTTCCCTTGAGCAATACGAAGTGTCCATGTTTGTCTTTATTGACTTTAGTTGCTTTAAATCCACTTGTATCTGAGAATAAGTTTGCACCCCTCTTTTCTTCTGAGTTCTTTTTGCATGAAAAATTGTCTTCCATCCCTTAATTTTTTTTTTTTTTTTTTTTTTTTTTTTTTTATCCAATCAGCCAACCTCTGTCTTTCAGTGGGGAATTCAAGCCTTTAACATGTGTTGAGATAATTGATAAACATGGTGGAGTTCTATTCATCGTATTTTGTGAAATTCCATTGCTTAGTTTTATCTTTTGCTTCATTGTGGAAGCTAGGTTTTGTCCATTAGTATCTTGGTTTTTAGTTTACTGGTGGTGCATTGTGATGGTCAATGTGTAGAATAGGTCTAAATATTCCTTGTACAGCTAGTCTTGTTGTGGCAAACATCCTCAATGTTCATAACAGGTTTGATTTCTCCATCAATTTTATAGTTTAGCTTAGCAGGATATAGAATTCTGGGCTGAACATTGCTCTGTTTAAGTAGATTAAAATTAGATGACCATTGTCTTCTTGTTTGAAAAGTTTCATTAGAGAAGTCTGCAGAACCCTGATGGATTTTCCCAAGTCAATTGGTGGTTCCTCCTGGCAGCTTGTAGAATCTTCTCTTTTCTCTTGACTTTGGATAGGTTCATCACAATGTATCTTGGTGAATCTCTATTTCAGTTGAGATGACCTGGGGTCTTATATCCCTCTGAAAGGAGTGTATCAGAATCTTTGGTTATATTTGGGAAATTTTCATTTATGATATCCTCTACTAGGGCTTCGGTGCTTCCCAAGAATTCTTCTTCCCCTTCTAGGATATCTATAACTCTTATGTTTGAATGCTTCATGAAGTCCCATAATTCTGTCAGTGAACATTCTGCTTTCTCTTTTGTTCTGTCTGTTTAACTCCCTGTGTCAGCTCAAGAGCTTTATCCTCTACCTCTGAGTTTCCTTCTGCATGGTCTAGTCTGTTATTGATATTTTCTGCTGCATTTTTAAGTTCCCTGATTGCCTGCTTTAATTCTTTCAGTTCTGCTATATTCTTTCCATTTTCTTCATATTGTTCATCTATTATTTGAATCTGTTTTGGATTTTCTTTTTGTTATTTTCCACTTTATCAGCAATTTCCTTTATTGTTTTTACCATCCATATTTTATATTACTCTTCTGTAATTTCTAACATTCATTTATAGGTGGAATCTTCTGTGGTAGCTACCTCATGATCCCTTAGAAAGGTGGTTTTCATGTTGGCAGCATTTTTCTGCTGTTTCTTCCTCATGAGTGTTTTCTTTTTGTCTGTTTCCTTTTGCTACTTTTTTACTTTCTCTACCTCTTGCTCTTTAAGTTACTGTGCCTCTGACATAACATGTTGAGGTATCCTTTTGGTAAAGGACTAAAAGGATGAAAAGAGTGAAGAGCAAGAAGGGGAGTGAGAGAGAGAAAAGAGAAAGACAATGGGGTGAGTAAAGGGAAGATTGACAAAAAGAAAAGAGGAACATAAAGAGAGAGACAGAAGTAATAGTGGCGCACAGTAGGGTATTTTAACTCAGTCCTACAAATCACAACCTCTTGGGGGGGGCTGGGTTCTGTGGTGTCCCTTGACATCTACACCTCTTTGTCATCCTGAAAAGATATAGTACCCCACCTACACCAAATAGAGAAAAACAAAACAAAACTACTATAAATCAAACAAAAACAAACAAACAAAAAACCTTAAGAGATAAATTTGGGGGCAAAAGAAATATTAGGGACAGAAGAACTAGCAAAAGTGAAGTCCTTATTTTTAAAGCACACAACAGTGAAAAAATATATTTACACACAAAAACATGAAAAAAAGAATAAGTAAAATTGGGGCAAAAATTTGAAAAAGAAGAAAAGAAAAAAAAAATTTGAAAAGAAAAATCAGACAAACTAACAATAACAACAACTTCAACAACAACAATAACAAAAACTATAGCTGAATATTGCCTGGGCAACAGGTAATCTGGGATATGAGATGCTATTCACAGTATACCTGTATAAGATGGAGACTGGAAGTTTCTGATGCTTTCTTTGCCCTCAAACCCTGCAGGGTTGGAAACTGGGATCTCTCCTCAGCCCACTTAATATACATGCCTTGACCTTTCCAAACTTTGTCTTTTGGCTAAGCAGTGGCTATCCCAGAAAATGGTGTGTTGCTCAGATCTCTCTGGAAGTGGCTGACCACATGTCAGGTGTGCAAGAGTGGCCTTGCTCTAGGACCCTGATGGCCAAGCCTGTAAGGCCAATTTTCCCACAATGGAGCAAGGCCTGCAGCCAAACAGTGAAACAAATACTGAAACCTCCATTCTGCCCCTGCATCTCAGTTCTGGCCTCCAGGTGCTGTTCAAAGTCACTTACTCGCTCATCCAAGGTCTCCCAAGGTAACTAAACCAAGTTCCTGAGTCCAAACAACCTTGTAGGGAAAGCCTTCCGTTTCTGCACACTCTCACTGCTGATGTAGCTGCTGCCTTCTGCAGCCGCCATGGCTGGAGGCCTCAGACCAAAAGCAAACACTTGCCCCTTCTCCACTGCTTTCATCCTCTTCCTGTGATCCCAAGGTCTCTTGTTGCCTCCCTGTGCCCCTGAAGGGATGTTTCTGGGCAAAGCCCACAATTCTGAGGTGCCTGGAATCTTCTCTCACCTATCTCACCATGTCCAGTTTCAAAAAAAACTGTTTCTCCTCTGCCATCTTGCTCCACCCCTATGAAAATAAATCTTAATGTTTTCTTATTTATTCTCTGTCAAATTCCCATACTCATCTCTTAGGCTTTCCTTAAATTTATTAGTCTTTCTTTTTTCATTTCCACCCTACTTCCTTCCCTAAGCCAAACTATTATCACTCCCCTGAATCTTGCAGAAACAAAGTTTCTTTCAGTTCTATAGGCAGTGTAGGGATGGAAGTGGGAGATGCTTTGAAATTAGAATACTCTTAAGCTGTGTAACTTTGAGCTAGAAACTTCTCTAAGTCTTTGTCTCATCCATAAACTAAAGATAATATAGTTCTTTGTTTTGAACATTGTATGAAATATGTACAAGTTCCTAGCATTTTGATAATAAATGTGAAAGTTTCAAGCATTATATAGTATTTAACAAATATTCTATTATTTACTTTCTCCTTCTTTCTTTTAATCCCACTATAGTCTTTCCACTTATAAATGTCTTCATGAATCTGTCTCATGAGCCAGACTAATGAAATGTGGATTTCACATCTGTTATTGACTAGCTATGAGAACTTGGGCAAATTGCTTAGCTGCTATGTGTCTATTTTGTAATCAGTAAAATTGGAACAATGATAGTACCTACCACCTAGCGTTGTTCTGAGATTGAAAGAGCTATAAAGTGTCTAATAGTGCCTGGCTCATAGAAAGATTTTAGTAAGTGTTATTTATTTATAATAACTATAGGCATCCAGGTTATGTTAAATTCCTATATATCTCTTACTCTCATTATCATTCCTTTTGGAAGACTGACACAGTACCAATAATCACAAGTATTGCCTTCCTTAGACCAATGCAGTTCTCTGATCCTAAATTTCCTCAAGATAAAATGGGAATAAACACACATCACCTCCTTCATAGTGATATTCCTAGGGATTAAGTACAAAAAAAAAAAAAGAAAACATGTAAATCACTTAGCAGTGTGTTGCATTTTCAATATGTGCTGGCTCTTAGGTTTATTTGTTTGACAAATATTTACTGTGCACTTTCTATGTAATCAGTACCGTGGAAGGTGCTAGGGATACAAAACTGTGCCACCATGAAGCTTACATTATAGGAGGAAAGAGAGATATAATTCCTATGGAAAAAAATGGAGAGAGAGAGGGTGGTCTTGTCAGTACTCTTCAAGGACCTTGAGTGAGTATGACATTGGAATATGTTGATGAAGGGATAAAGAAAGGAGTGGTTTGGAAGATTGCAGCATTGATAATTTGTGCTGGGTGCTGCATTTGAAGCCCGCAATGGCAGATGATCAAAAAGGCTGAGGATCCTGAGTACAGCTTGGACAGTTATAGCATCATTTGGCAGCAAGCCCCATTGACAATTAACTAAAGAGAGCAGTCAGGAAAATAGAGATAATGTACTTTCTTTGTGAAAGTCTGTGTATGTATTAGACTTCTTGATTTTTTTCCTATTCTAGAAAAAACAGTTCAAATAATCATGTTTTCTAAGCCAAATTAAATTAGTTATTGCCATTTATAAGCCTTTAAGAATAAGAACTAGATTTCCTCTGAGAGGTTTCATAAAATGTGTGGATTGTTATGGAACCACATTCATTCCACATATGAAACGTGTTTATGGTGTTTTCAAAAACTGTAAGAAACACTACCTAAGAAACACTCTTATTTTATAATGCTGCCTGGTAATTGTTAGATTTGAAGATAACTTGTCCCTAATTGTAGCATTAATTCCCTATTAATATTTACAAAATCAGCCATATTACTTAATATATACTAAATATATTCTACTTTAGATTAACATAAATGCATTGACTTCTGCCTTCTACCAGAAGGCTAAATCCTTGTAGATGTGGTCATTGTGTCAAAGGGAAGTCCAGAAATAGTCACAGGCACTCAAAATTTAAACTAGCCTTGCATTTTATAAGCTCTTTGGAATTTCAATGAGGATAAATGATTCTAGATCACATTCAGTAGAAACAACTCAATTGGCTCACTATTTTACATCAAGTTTAACTACAATTCAGATAATTGACTCTGAGGCCTAAGGTGTCACTAAAATGCCATTCAATCCACTCACATCTCAGGTATTTAAAAAGTTACATAGAAAATATCAGCATTTTCATAGAACAAGAAAGAGCAGTGGCACTGAGTTTGACATTTTAGAATATTAAATAAGGGGAATGCATTGACAGATGAATGTAGCAGCCTGATGAAATTCCACCGGGAGGCAGTATTAAAACAGACTTGTATTCAGCTGCTAGACAATGAAGTCTTGTTAAATAACTGGGCCCCAGTTATTAGGAAGGATTAAGAATTAAGCTCCAAATATCAGGAGAGGAACTAGAAAGAATTCAATTTTAAATCCCAAGATATGCCATATTTATGCAATGCTGTGCCAGACACTGGACTAGACACTTGGGAAATACTGCAGAGTAATAGCCTCATTCTGTATAAGATTTCTACCTAGAGCAAGACAGAGAGATATTTAATATAAAAAATACTATGCTGAAAGGACCAAGTGCTGTGTGAACAGATAGAAGGAAAGCTAAAACAAAATTGGGGGAAGAATGGTTAAGCTGATACCTGATGAGCAGGAATTAATGAAGAAAAGTATAGGAAAGAGAGATCCATGATCCTGAAGGATTTGGCTTAGCAGGTAATTGGTTCTAGGGCAATGACTACAAGTTGAAACATTTTGAGCTGGTGGTTACCTGTCTTTGTACTCATAGCTTCCTCTGTACTCAGATGTTATGACAAACATTTCTTTCTATGAATGAGCAAACCGAAGTTTTTTTTGTTTTAATAATGAAAGCTACATTCATGAATTTCTTCCCCATTATTTTGATTAAAATCAAGTAAATCTCTTTAGATGTGTGTGTGTGTGTGTGTGTGTACCTGTAATGTTTTTGGATGAACCATTTGAAAGTAAATTCCAGAGATCATAATATGGCACCTCTAAATATGTATGCATATTTTAAGTATTAGAACATTCTACCATTCTCATAATTAGATGTCATCACTGTACTTAAACATTGCAATGATTCTCATAGTATTATTTTATACATAAGCTATAGCCAAATTTCCTGAACTGTTAAAAAAATGTATTTTATAGTTTCATTTCCAACCAGGATTCTATTTACAACCATATATTGCTTTTGGTTTTTATTTATGTTAACTTTTCTTAAATCTAGAAGTCAATCTTCTTCATTGTGTTTTCTTTCTATAATTTCAACTACTGAAGAGATTCAGCATATTTTCTTTAAAACAGATCACCTTTTGGATTTTGCTGATTTTATTTGTGATTTTGTTGATGTAGCTATGTTCCTTATATTTCTGAAAACTGTAAATTAGAGCTAAAGCTTATTGGACTCAGGTTTAACACTTTTGGGTGGGACTAATTCATAAGTGAGGTTGTATGCTGCATAGTATATCACATTAAGAGACACACAATATGTGATTGACTCTGACCCTAGTCAGTAGATCACTGGGTTAAAATGATACCTTGGTTAAGATTATGACTGTTACTTTGTACTATTGAACAGCTAACATTTTTATCCCTTTTAAGTTGTCATCCATAGGGTGATTCTTTGGCACTATCTCAGTATCGAGTTTCCCATCTATCTATCGCCTAAAAGTTTTCATTTCCCTTGATGTTCCTTGCCAAAGTCATTGACCTCAACAGTAGTTTCATCTTTGCCTAATCTTATGTATTTTGAAGGGAGGCAGTGGTTTTACTAAATACTGAGTGGTTCAGAGGTTTATAAACCTGCTGTATCAGATTATACCTGCATACAGTGAAATAGTTTTTACATTTAACAAATAAGCCAACCATATCTTCTCTTCACTATTGATTGTGGCAGTTCAGTAACAATTGATAAAAATTATAGTCATTAAGACATTGTAAATAGGATTCAAGTGAACTACTTTGAGGTAAAGTTACCAAAAGGAAATAATGTTGGGATAGGGGTAGTAGCAAAAAGACAAAAGTAAGAACTTGGGGACTTGACCAGTGCTAGAAGGGTTATGGAGATAAGGAATGTGGCAGGAGGAGTAAGGTTTAAATATATAACTAAACTAGAGTGAGATTTTATGCTAAGTCTAAAAGTATGCTTATAGAGCAGTGGTTCTCGGCCTTCCTAATGCCGCGACCCTTTAATACAGTTCCTCATGTTGTGGTGACCCCCAACCATAAAATTATTTTTGTTGCTACTTCATAACTGTAATTTTGCTACTGTTAT
>NW_003852505.1:753356-779949 GCF_000181295.1 Otolemur garnettii | reverse complement strand
TCTTTGAGTATAAGTCACTTTGTCTTTTTTATTTTTATTTATTTTTATTAAATCATAGCTGTGTACATTAATGCAGTCATGGGGTACAGTGTGCTGGTTTTATATACAATTTGAAATACTTTCATCAAACTGGTTAACATAGCCTTCATGGCATCCTCTTAGTTATTGTGTTAAGGCACTTTGTCTTTATGTCCACAGCTTCCTACACAGTATACTTGGTCCTCGATAAAAGGATATTGATGATAATGTCAGTTATGATGATTATTTCTATCCAATAAAAATCAAGGTAAGTCACTTTGTATTTTTCTTATCATGGATAAGTAAGAATGATGACTTTTCCACATAATACATGTTTTCATTTTGTAAAACATTTGCAGTTTATCTGTAAACTGATGTCATCGTTTAATGTTATTTTCAACAAAGCATTTACAAAATTCATGGCTGCAGCTGTCTCATATATTCTCCCTTACAAATTTTTTAACAAGCCATTCCTCATTTTTATATTATAATGTTCTAGAAAGTAATAAATGATTAAGATAATCAGAAATCCATGATATTGGTGAAAGACACATACATATATATTTTTAGTCATATTTGAAGAGTAGTACTTACATAATAATGCACTAACTATCATAACATCAGGAAAATTTATATTATCTCCTTGGTTCAGCTTCATTTTCTGGAAAAATAAGCTATTAAATATATCATATCTATACCTTGATTTTTATTGGATAGAAATAATCATCATCACTGCCCTTATCATCAAAGTCACAAATCTAGGCTAGAATGGGAGTTTTTCTTTGTTTCATTTGCCCCCCTAAGCATTCTCTGATCTCTCTCTATCTGTCTTTCTCTCTAAACAAAAACCAATTTAAGGAAAAAAGGTCACAAAATGGGAAATCTAAATATAAGTGCTAAAGGTAAATTATGTATTTTAAAACTTTTAAATGACTGTACTAGTAATGATTCTGTTTAAATAAATAGCTTACTAATACATAGGAGTAAACTTTTAATGGTGACACTTTAACACAAAGATTTTTGTTCATAATTTCATTTATTAAATGTGTTTTTCTTGTGTCTAACATTGTAAAATATGGTTTTAGTATCATGTATCAAATTGTTGTCTCTAATTTTCACTTTGACCTGGCAAGAAAGTAGTATTAGTCCCACATATAGATGGGGAAACTGAGGCTCACAGCATTTAAGTAACCTAGTTAATGCCACATATCTAGTAAGTAGTGGATCTGGGATTAGTGTCTGTGTTTGCTTCAAAGCCTATATTCTTGTCTTATGCCATATTGCCTCTGCCATATATAAGTGCTGCTATATAACAGTGCTATAGAAAATAAAGATTAAATATCCATATTATATGAATGTAGATCTTAACCTCAAATTGAAATATATATGAGTTTTACATTGAGAATGGCATAATACATAGTACATAACCATAATGTCCTCAGATCCTTAATTTGAAAAAGGAAAAGCCAAAATCTTTTTTTCATTGACTTTGAATGGCTGACTAGATGGCTCTTCATTTGTTTGGTTTTTTTTTTTTTTTAATCTATTTTCACAACCTCTGTGTTTTAATTAGTATATTTAGGCTCTTGACATTCAAAATAATTATTGCTATAATGAGATTAATATCCACCATATTCATTACTGTTTTCTATTTGTTTCTCATTCTTTTTGTCCCTAGTTTTGTCTTCCATTTTTTTGCTGTCTTTGGGGTTTTAACTGAGCATTTTATATGCTGCCATTTTTTCTCTCTCTTTTTTAGCCTACCAATTTTTCTTATTTCTTGTTTGTACTTTTTTTTTTTTTTTAAGAGCCAGGATCTCCCTCTGTTGCCAAGGTTGGAATGTAGTGGTCCAGTCCTAGCTCATTGTAACCTTATATTCACTGGCTCAACCAATCCTCTTAACTCACTCTCCTGAGTAGAAACCTAATTGTTCAGGCTGGTCTTGAACTTCTGGCCTTAAGTGATTCTCTTGCCTTTGCCTCCCAAAGTGCTGGGATAATAGATATGAACCACTGTGCCAAGCACTGTTTTGACTTTTTTTTTTAGTTGTAATAGTTTCCAATGTTCATTTACTTCTGATCCAAGTCCACTTTCAAATAATACTATACAGCTTCATGGGTGGTGTGAGTACCTTATAATAACAAAATAATCCTAATTCTTCTTTCCTGTTACTTTTATCATTGTTGTAATTCATTTCACCTCTATATAAACACACACAGACATATATATGTGTGTATATATGTATATATAGTGTATAAAATCAAATAGATTGCTCACACTGTTATCTGCTGGATCAAGTGAAAATAAAAAAAAGAAAGTTTTTTTTATTTATTTATTTATTTATTGTTGTGGATTCATTGAGTATACAAACAACTAGGTTACATTGATTGCATTTGTTAGGTAAAGTCCCTCTTATAATTGTGTCCTGTCCCCAAAAGGTGGTGTGTGACGTATTTTATTTTATTTTTGAGACAGAGTCTCACTCTGTCGCCCTGGGTCAGGCTTTGTTTCTTTTTCTTTTCAGCTTTGGAAGTTTCTATTGATACATATATCCTTAAGCCTAAAGTTCTTTCCTTAGCTATGTTCAACCTACAAATTAGCCAATCAAAAACCTTCTTTATATCTGTTACAGTTTGTTTTTTTAAACTCTCTAGAATTTTTTTGATTCTTTCCTATAATTTTACACCTCTCTGTTTTCATTACCTATCTGTTCTTGCATGCTATCTATTTTATCTCTTAAAACCCTTAACATACAATCATAGGTATTTTAAATCCTTGGTCTGATAATTACAGCATCCTTATTGTATCTGATACTGATGTTTGCTCTCTCTTCAAATTATGCATTTTGCATTTTAGTGTGTCTTGTAATTTTTTTCTTCATAGCCAGACCTGATGCACTTGGTAGAAAGAACTATTATAAATAGACATTTAAAACAGGGTGGTAAGGTGTGGGGTAGGAGAAGAATTTCACAGTCATATGATTAGTTCTCAGGCTTTTACATAGCCTGTGCCTCTGAACTGTGAACTTCCCAAGTGCTTCTCAGTTATTTAGGTGGGACAGAATGGCTAAAGTAGGCTGGAGTTGGGTGTTTCCCTTCCCCAAGATCAGTTAGGATCTGATGAAATTTCAGCAGGATAGTCTCTGGGTAAGTATATTCTCCAGAGAGCAGATGATATTAGGACACCATGCTCTGGCATTTTTGAAAATGTTTCCTTTAACCCTTCCCCTGCTGAAAGCACATGGAGATACTTTTTTCTGATATTTACTATGAGACCCTGGTCAGGCTCCTGAAGGTAAATCTCACAAAAGTGTAGGTGCTTCCCTATGGTTTGGTACCTGTGGAGTTTTTCACTAACACACTTACCCATTCTGAGCCTATAGCAATTCATCAATTATCATTCAGGTTTTCCTCCCTTGGCACTGGTCCTCACAGAGGTTTCTGCTCAGGAATCTCTGCTTTGACCAGCTACAACTCTCTGTCTTCACCTATCTGTGTCCAATCCTGGGACAGTGGTTTGGCTCTGTGTCATTACCTTTTTTGTGAATCTAAGACTTGTTGATTTTTCAGTATGTTCAGCTTTTTACATGTTGTTAGGACAGAAGGTGACATCCAACTTCCTTACATGTGGATCAGGAAATGGGAAGGTCTTCTTTCATTTTTTAAAAAATATTTTTTATTTTTAATAGACATAATAATTGTAAATATTTATGTGATACAATGTGACTTTTTAATACATGTATTTGTTGTGTAATTATCAAAGGGAAATTAGTGTATCTACTACCTTAAATATTTATTATTTCTTTGTAATGGGACCATTCAGAATTCTTTTTTCCAGCTAATTTGAGATATTTAATACCTTATTGTTAACTTTAGTCATCCTACTGTCCAATAGAATACCAGACGTTATTCTTCTTTTCTAATTCTAAGTTTATATTCACTAACCAGCCTCTTCCCAACCACCACAACCTCAGGTTCTTAGACTCTGGTGAACACTGTTCTATTCACTACTATCTCTCTTCTATGAGATCAATGTTTTAAAAATCCACATATGAGTGAGATAATGCAATATTTGTCTTTCTGTGTGTGCCTTATTTACTCTATGTTGTTTCAAATGACATGATTTCATTATTTTTTTCTAGGAAAATATTATTCCATTGTGTTTATATGTCACATTTTCTTGATCCATTCATCTATTGATGGACATTTAGGGTTGATTCTATATATTGGCTTTTGTGAATATAGCTGCAATAAATATGATAATTCAGATATTTCTTTAACATACTTTAAAAATTTCCTTTGGATATGTACCTAATAATGGGCTTGCTGGAATGTACAATCTATTTTATATTTTTTGAGGAACTTCCATATCGTTTTTCACAATAGCTATACTTATTTACATCCTCATGATAGTGTGTTTCTTATTCTCCACATTGTTTCCAACAGTTATCATTTGGTATTTTTTTGTAATAATATTCATTCTAACTGGAAGGAGGTAATATTTATTTTTTTAATTAAATCATAGCTGTGTACATTAATGCAGTCATAGGGTACAGTGTGCTGGTTCTATATACAATCTGAAATATTTTCATCAAACTGGTTAACATAGCCTTCATGTCATTTTCTTAGTTATTGTGTTAAGACATTTATATTCTACATTTAGAAAGATTCACATGTACCCTTGTAAGATGAACCATAGGTGTGGTCCCTCCACCCATCTTGGAAAGAGGTAATATTTCATGGTGGTTTTAATTTCCCCTTCTGTGATGATTAATGATGTTAATTTTTGTGTGTGTGTGTGTGCAATTTTTGGCCGGGGCTGGATTTGAACCTGCCACCTCTGGCATATGGGGTCAGCGCCCTACTCCTTTGAGCCACAGGCCCGCCCCGATGTTAATTTTTTTTTTCATATACCTGTTAGCCATTTGTATTTTTTCTTTAGAGAATGGAGGAGCAGAGAGAGGGAAGGCGAGAGGGGGTGAGGGGTCACGGTGTGTGGCACACATCTTGGGAGAGGAACACATTTTAAAGGGAAACTTTGCCTGACAAATGCAATTAGTGTAGCCTGGTTCTTTGTATTCTCAATGAATCCCCAACAATAAAAAAAAAATCTATAAAGGTCTTTTGCTCATTTTACAGTTAGATTAGTTGCTTTCCTTGTTGAGTTGTTTGAATTCCTTATACATTCGTGATATTAGCTCTTTGTCTGATGTATTATTTGTGAATGTTTTCTCCAATTCCATATGCTGTCTCTGTGCTTCGTTGATAGTATCCTTCACTGTGGAAAAGCTTTTTAGTTTGATATTTTGTCTATTTTTGATTTTGTTTTCTGTGCTTTTGAGGTTATATCCAAAAAATTTTTTGCCTAGCCCAATGTCATGAAGAATTTCCCCTATGTTTTCTTTTCATAGTTTCATAGTTCTGGGTCATCCATTTAAGTCATGAATCCGTTTCAAGTTAATTTTTATAAATGAGGAAAGATAGGGGTCTAGTTTCATAATTTTGTATGGGATATCTAATTTTCTCAGCACCATTTATTAAAGAAATGCTCCTTTCCCAAATGTTTGTTCTTCACACCTTTGTAGAAAAATATTTGGTGCTCTCTCTCTCTCTCTGTATATATTTTTGCTTTCTCTATTATGTTTCACTGTTCTATGTATTTTTTTTTTTTTTTTGCAGTTTTTGGCTGGGGCTGTGTTTGAACCCGCCACCTCTGGCATATGGGGCTGGCACTCTACTCCTTTGAGCCACAGGCACTGCCATCTGTATGTCTTTTTTATGTTCTGCTCACAATAGTTTTGCAGTATATTTTAAAGTCAGGTAGTGTAGTATCTCCAGTTTTATTTTCTACTTATTTGTCTTATTTTATTTTTATTCAAAATTGCTCTGACTATTCAGGATCTTTGGTAGATTTTTTTTTTTTCTATTTCTGTGAAGAATGTCATTGGTATTTTGATAGGGATTGCATTGAATTTGTAGATTCTTTGGGATAGTATGGAAATTTTAACAAAATTAATCCTTTCAATCCACAAACACAAGATATATTTCCCTTTATTTGTGTTGCTGTCAACTTCTTTCATTAATGTTTTATAGTTTTAATATAGAAATCTTTCACATTTTTGGTTACATTTATTCCTAGGTATCTTATTTTTTATAGCTATTATAAATTGGATTGTTTTCTTGATTTCTTTTATAGGTAGTTCACTATTATTGTATAGAACACTATTGATATTTATATTTTGATTTTGTATCCTGCCAGTTTGGCAAATTTATATACCCTAACAGATTTTTAATAAAGTCTTTAGGGTTTTCTATACATAAGATACTTATTTTAAAATCTCTCCAATTTCATTTTGAAGAGTATAGGGTGGAGGATGAGAAGAGGAGAGTAAGAACCTCTCTGTCAGGTATAATGTACAATGTTTAAGTTATGAGCACAAAGTCCTGACTTAAGTATTTTAGAAGGTATCTATATAATAAAAAAAATTGTACCCACTTAATATTTTCAAATAAAAAACATGTCATTTGCAAATAGGCACATTTTAACTTCCTCCTCTGTAATTTGGAATCCCTTCTTAAAATTTTATTGTTCAGGGTTCATGGAGGGTAGAAAGAATTACGTTACACTGATTGCTTTTTTTATGTAAAGTCCCTCTTATAATTATGCCCCACCCCCAAGATGTGTGCCATAGTCCATAATCCCCCAAACCCTTCTCTCCTCTCTTCTCCTTACTCCCTCATTCACCTGACCCCCACCTTGAATAGGTTTGAGTTTCTCTCTTATGAGGGTATGTATTAGATTGTCTACCAGCTTCATATTAGAATTGTACATTGGATTCTTACTTCTCCATTCTTGTGATACTTTACTAAGAAGAATGTATTCCAACTCCATCAAGGTTAATACAAAAGATGTCAAGTCTCCATCCTTTTTAATGGCTGAGTAGTATTCCATGGATTACATATACCAAAGCTTGTTAATCCATGCCTCAGTTGGTGGGCATTTAAGTTGTTTCCACATCTTGATGATTGTAAATTGAGCTGTGATAATCAGCTCAATCAGCTAATGCAAATGTCCTTATGATAAAATAATTTTATTTTCTTCTCAGTAGATACCTAGTAATGGGGTTGCAGGATCAAATGGGAGATCTAATTTGAATTCTCTGAGGATTCTCTATACTTCTCTCCAAAATGGCTGTATTTGTTTGCAGTCCCACAAACATTGTAAAAGTGTTCCCTTCTCTCCACAACCATGCCATCATCTGCAGCTTTGAGTCTTTGTGATGTGTGATATTTTCACTGGGGTTAAATAATATCTCAGGGTGTTTTTGATTTGCATTTCTCTGATGATCAGGAACAATGAGCATTTTTTCAAATGTTTGTTAGTCATTAGTCTGCCTTCATCAGAGAAGGTTCTTTTCATATCTCTTGCCCAGTAGTAGATGGTATTGTTTACTCTTTTTTATTGATGAATTTGAGTTCTCTATAGATTGTAGTTATTAGTCTTTTGTCAGATTCATACCCTACAAATATTTTTCCCACTCTGAAAGTTGTCTTCTTTACTGTGTTCTTAGCTGTTCAGAAGCTTTTCAGCTTATTTAGGTTTCATTTGTTAATTGTTGTTGCGATGTCTGCTGAAGTCTTTGCCATAAAATCTTTCCCCAGTCCAACATCATCAGGAGTTTTCACTAAAATTTCTTATAATATTTTTATTGTTTCATGTCTTAGATTTAAATCTTTTAACTATCTTGAATCAATTTTTATAAGTGGTGAAAGGTGTAGGTCCAATTTCAGACTTTTACATGTGGTTATCCAGTTCTCCCAGCATCATTTGTTGAATAGGGATTCTTTTCCCCACTGTATGATTTTGTTCAGTTTATCAAAGATCAGATGGCAAGTAGAGGCTAGTCTCATATCTTGGTTTTCTATTCTGTTATATGTCTAGGTCTCTATTTTTGTGCTAATTCCATGTCATTCTGATTATTGTGGACTTGTATTATATCCAAAAGTCTGGTAAGGTGATGCCTCCAGCTTTGTTTTTATTACTAAGAATAGCCTTAGGTATATGGCTTTTTTTCTGGTTCTATACAAAATAAAGATTTTTTTTTTTTTTGGCAGTTTTATGGCCAGGGCCAGGTTTGAACCTGCCACCTTTGTTATATGGGGTTGGTGCCCTACTCCATTGAGCCACAGGTGCCGCCCTGAAGAACTATTTTTTCCAGTTCTTCACAACATGATGTTGGTATTTTAATGGGGATTGCACTGAACCTATAGATTGCTTTCTGTAAGATAAACATTTTGACAATGTTTCTTCATCCCAGCCAAGAGCAAGTTATTTTCTTCCATTCGTTAATGTCTTCTGCAATTTCTTTCCTTAGGGTTTCATAATTATCTTTGTAAATATCCTTCAACTCTTTTGTTAGGTATATCGCTAAGTATACCATTCCATTTGAAGCTACTGTGAAGTGAATTGTGTCCTTGATTTGCTTCTCAACCTGGCTGTTACTGGCATATACAAAGAGTACTGATTTGTGGACATTGATTTTATATCCTGAGACATTACTGTATTTCCTGCTCACTTCCAGGAGTTTTGTGGTTGAGTCTCTGGGATTTTCTAAGATTATACCATCAGCAAAAAGTGAGATTTTGCCCTCCTCTATCCCCATGTGGATGCTCATTATATCCCTCTCTTGCTTGATTGCATTGGCTATTACTTCCAGCACAATATTGAATAATAGTGGCTATAGTGTGCATCCTTGTCTGGTTTCTGTTCTAAGTGGAAAAGCTTTCAGATTTACTCCGTTCAGTGTGATGTTACTTGTGGGTTTGTCATAGATGGCTTCAGTCAGCATAAGAAATATGCCTCCATGCCTATTTTCTTAAGTGTTCTTGTTAGAAATGGATGATGAATTTTGTCAAATGCTTCTTCTGCATTTATTGAGAGGATCATATGGTCTTTATTTTTTTCTTTTATAGGTATGGTATATTCTATTTATGGATTTCTGTATGTTAAACCAGTCTTGCATCCCTTGCATGAAGCCTACTTGATTGTGATATATGATTTTTTAAATGTGTACCTGCAATCTATTAGCTCAGATTTTATTGAGTATTTTTGCACCAGTATTCATTAGTGAAATTGGTCTGTAATGCTCCTTTTTAGTTAGGTTCTTTTTTGGTTTGGGAATCAAGGTAATGATTGTTTCATAGAATGTATTGGGGAAGGTTCCTTCCTTCTCAATATTTTGGAATAGGTTTCGCAGTTTAGATGCAAGTTCATTTGTGAAGGTATAATAGAATTCTGATGTGTAGCCATCTGGTCCTGGGCAATTATTTTTGTTGAAAGCTTTTTTTTTTTTTCTAATTTTTTCTCCATCTCAGTGCATGATGTTGGTCAAGAGATCTATTTATTTTTGGTTAGTTCTATGCATACAGTGTGATTGCAGGTATTGGTCCATTTCCTTCACATTTTCAAATTTCTGGGCAAAATGTTTTTGGTAGTAGTCAGAAATAATCTCTTGTATCTCTGTGGTATCAGTTGTTATTTCCCCCCTTGATTAAGGTTATTAAAGATTTTACTTTTGTATTTCTGGTTAATCTGGTCCAATGGTTTATCAATTTTATTTATCTTTTCGAAGAACCAACTTTTTGTTTCATTAATTTTCTGAATGATTTTTTATTTTCAATTTCATTTATTGCTGACTTAATTTTGGTTATTTCCTTTCTTCTGTTAGGTTTATCATTGGACGGCTTTTCCTTTTGCATTTCTTTAAGATGATTCATTAGGTTGTTGATGTGTTCTTTCTGTTTTTCAGATGTAGGCAATCTAATGTGATAATTTTCCCTCTTAGGACTGATTTTGCAGTGTCCCACAGGTTTTGGTAGCTTGTGTCTTTATTGTTGTCTTGCTCAAGGGATTTAATGATATTATTTTTTATGTGTTCCTTGACCTGACTGTCATTCAGCATAAGGTTGTTTAATTTCCATGTCTTGGTGTGGTGATGACAATTTTTGTTGGAGCTGAGTTCCACCTTTATTGCTTTGGAGTCTGAGAAAACACAAGGTAAAATATCAATTCTTTTGATTGTTTTGAGGTTTTATTTGTGTCCTAGGATATGATCTATTTTGGAGAATGTTCCATGGAATGATAAGAAGAATGTATATTCCTAGCTTTGGGATGGAGTGTTCTATATATCTATCTATAGCTGTCTATCAAGCACAGTTGTTCTAGGGTCACATTGAAGTCCCTTTTATCTTTCCTTAGTTTCTGTAAGAGGATCTGTCCAGCTCTGGGAAAGAAGTATTAAAGTCCCCAATTATTGTGGTATTATGGAATATGATGTTGCTCAGACTAATTAAGATCTGTTTTATAAATCTGGGAGTATTTGAGTTGGGTGCATAAATATTTAAAATTGAAATGTCTTATTTTTCCCTTGACTTCTACGAAGTGTCTTTGTCTTTTTTGACTTTAGTTGCTTTAAATCCACTTGTATCTGAAAACAACATTGCAACCCCTCTTTTCTTCTGATTTCCATTTGTTTGAAAAATTGTCTTACGTCCCTTAACCCTGAGTTTTAATTTGTCCTTCAAGACTAAGTTAACTGTCTAACAGTTAACAGACTGTCTGTTTCTTGCAGACAGTAAATGGATGGCTTGTGCTTTTTTATTCAATCAGCCAGCCTATGTATTTTCAGTGGGGGAAGTCAAGCCATTAACATTTATTAAGATAATTGATAAAAATGGTGGAGTTCCATTCATCTTATTCTGTGAAAGTTCATTGCTTAGTTTTATCTTTTGCATCATTGTGGAAGCTAGGTTTTATCCTTTAGTTTATAGGTGTTTACTTTGCTACTGGTCCATTGTGATGGTCAGTGTGTAGAATAAATCTAAATATTTCCTCTAGAAATGTTCTTGTTTTGGCAAACATTCTGAATGTTTGCATATCAGTAAAAAATTTGATTTCTCCATCAATTTTAAAGTTAGGCTTAGCAGGATATAGAATTCTGGGCTGAAAATTGTTTTGTTTAAGTAGATTAAAGGTAGATGACCATTATCTTCTGGCTTGAATTGTGTCAATTTAGACATCTGCAGTTACCTTGATTGATTTGCCCCGATAGGCTATTTGGTGCTTACTCCTGGCAGCTTGCGGAATTTTCTGTTTGTTCTTGACTTTAGACAGATTCATGACAATGTGTCTTGAAGAATCTTTATTTGAGTTGAGATGACCTGGGTCTGATGTCCCTCTGAAAAGAGTGTATCACAATCTTTGATAATATTTGGAAAATTTTCATTTATGATATCCTCCCATAGGGCTTCCATTCCTCTGGGGTTTTCTTTTTCCCCTTGGGATACCTATAACTCATATGTTTGAACATTTAATGAAGTCTCATAATTCTATCAGTAAACATTCTGCTTTCTTTCTTTTTTATTCTGTCTGTTTAACTGCCTGTGTCAGCTCAAGAGCTTTATTCTCTACCTCTGAAATTCTTCCTTCTGCATGGGCTAATCTGTTATTGATACTTTCAACTGCATTTTTGAGTTCCATGGTTGACTACTTCAATTCTATAAGCTCTACTATATCCTATCTATATTCTCAATATTGTTCATCTCTTATTTGATTCTTTTTTTTTGGACTTTTTTTTTTGTTATTTTACACTTTCTCAACAATTTACTTCACTGTTTTTATCATCCATATTTTAAATTCCCTTTCTATAATTTCTAACATTTCTTTATAGGTTGAATCTTCTGTAGTAGCTACTTCATGATCCCTTGGTTGAGGGGTTTGCTCTGTTCTGGTTTTTCATGATGCCAGAATTTCTCTGCTGTTTCTTCCTTATGAGTTTTTTTATTTTTGTCTGTTTCCTTGTCCTACTTTTTCCTTTCACTTCCCCCTCCTCTTTAAGTTACCATGCCACTGACCTAAGGTGTTGAAGTGTCCTTTTGGGAAGAACTGAAAGGAACAGAAGAGTGAAGAGCAGGAAGGGATAAAAGATAAAAAAGTGAAAAAGGAAAGGAAAGGGGGGAGTAAAATGGAAGATTGACAAAAAGAAGAGAGGGAGAGAGAGAGAAAGAGAAGTAATTGTGGTGTTCAGTAGGGTACTTTTAACCACTCTCACAAATTCCAACCACTGGGGGTGGATCCCTTGACATCACAGCTCTTTGCCAGCCTGAGCAGACACAGGACCCCACCTCCACCAAATAGAGAAGAAAAACAAAAATACTATAAATCAAACCAAACCAACTAAACAAAAAACCTTGAGGGATAAAATTAGAGACAAAAACAATAAGAAGGACAGAAAACTAGCAAAAATATAGCCTTTATTATTAATGAAGGCAACAATGAAAATTCATATTTACTTGGGAAAACTGAAGAAAAGGAAGAATACAAAAATCTAGGGGGGGAAAAGTTGAAGAAATATTTTTAAAAGAAGAATATTATATATGTATGCATATATATATACATACATATGTGTATGTATACATATATATACATACATATATATATATACACATATACATATGTGTGTGTGTGTGTATGTCCTACTTTTGTCCTCCACTTGGAGTTCTGAAGTCTCTTGCTAACCCCCTGTGCCCCCAAACAGATATTTCTGGGTAGAGCTCATAAGCCAGAGGTGTCTGGAGTCTTCTTTCCCCAGTCTCACTGTGTCTATTTGCTAAGAAACTGTCTCTAGTCCACCATCTTGCTCCAACCCCTTAATAATCTTTTCAATGTGTGGTCAAAATGGGTTTGCTAGTATTTTGTCAATTATTTTTACATCTTGTTCATCAGGGATATTGGTCTGTAGATATTTTTGTTGTGTCCTTTTTTGTTTTGTTTTGTTTTGTTTTGTTTTTTTGTATCAAGTTAACAGTGGCCTCAACATAAGTTTGGAAGTATTCCCTCTTCTTCAATTTTCTGATATAGTTTGAGAGGAATTGGTATTAGTGTTTCTTTAAATGTCTGGTAAAATTCAGCAATAAAGCCATCAGATCTTGGACTTTTTTCAGTGTGTACTTTTTATTATTAGTTTAAATTTGTTTCCCATTATGAGTCTGTTTAGATTTTCAATTTCTTCATAATTCTATCTGGGTAGGTTATATGTGTCCTAGAATTTATCTCTTTCTTCTAGGTTATTCAATTTGTTGGCATATCATTGTTCTTAATAGTCTCTCATAATCCTTTCTAATTCTGTGATATCAGTTGTAATGTCTTCTTTTTCATCTCTAATGTTATTTATTTGAGTATTTTTTCTTTTTTTATACTAGCTAAAGGTTTGTCAATTGTGTTTATTTTTTCAAAAGACTGATGTTTTGTGTTATTTTTCTAGTCTCTATTTCATTTATATCTGCTCTGATCTTTATTTCCTTTGACTAATTTTTGGTTTAGACTGTTCTTGTTTTTCTAGTTCTTTGAGATGTAATGTTAGGCTGTTTATTTGATATCTTTTTTTTCCCCTTTCTCCTCCATCCTTCTCCCTCCTCCTCCCTCCTTCTCTCTTTCCCTCTCCTCTAGTTCCTCCTCCCTCCTCCTCCCTTCTCCTCCTCCCTCTTCTTTTGCTTCTGATGGAATCTTGCTCTGTCACCTCATCTGAAGTACAGAAGCATGATCTTAGCTCATTGCAGCCTCAAACTCTTGGATTCAAGGGATCTTCCCACTTCAGCCTCCTGTATAGCTGGGACTATAGGTGCATACCACCATGCTTTGATAATTTTTAATTTTTTTTTTGTAGACACAAGATCTCACTATGTTTTCCAGGCTGGATTTAAACTTTTAGCTTCATGTGATACTTCCACCTTAGCCTCCCAAAGTGCTAAGATAACAGGTGTGAGAGACTGTTCATGATGAAAATCTTTTTTCTTCTTTATGTAGGCATTTGTTGCTATAAATCCCTCTTAGAACTGCTTTTGATATATCCCACAGGTTTTTAGTTTGTTGTATTTTCATTGTCTTTTATCTCACAGTATGTTTCAATTTCCCTTTAAATTTATTTATTGACCCATTGGTTATTTAGAAGCATGTTGTTTAATTTCTTTTTTTTTTGCATAGTTATGAATCAACTTTATTTCACTATAAATAGGTTGCATACAATTACATCAATTGGTTTTATACACACTCTAGAAGTGATCAAGACAAATTTTAGCATAGCAAAGCTGTAAGAAATAGGTTCCTAACTACATAAGTTACAAAATTCATAAAAAAAGAGTATGAAAAAAACTAAACTTGAGAACCCCCCTTAATCAAAGAAATATTTTCTGTAAAAATATATGCAACTTTTACAGATAAATACATTCACAAGTTGTCTTAAAAACTGAGGGTATTCCATATCTATAATTATTAGGACTTAAGTCAAATATTCATGGCCATTATTTGGCTAATTAAGAATCATTCAAACAAAGCTAAATCAAGTATTCATGGTCATTATTAGGCTAGTAAACTAAGAATCATTCAAACAATTAAATCAAGTATTCATGGTCATTATTAGGATAATAAACTAAGAATAACTCAAATGAAGAAGCTAAGGTACAACAGGTATGAAAATCCTGAACACCTGAACTTTCTATTCTTCAAGAATACAAGAAGTTGTGGGCATATTCAATGAACTCTATGAGTAATCCAACTACTGGCCCCAACAAGGAAATGTCTTTTCAGCCTACTGTCTTCACCAAATCTAAAAGTCCTCTTCCTTGGTCTTGTTTGCTTGTTGTTGAACTGAACTTTGCTTCTTTCAGAAAGTGACTCTTCCATCAAGTAGGACCACTTTTCCCATGTATTGATTCTTGTAAAAGTCACATTCCTCTTGCTACTTCCTTTTTTGGGTAGGCTGCTCTTGCAAGTTATAGCTTAGGGTAGTTTAAGTCCAACTTCATAAATCCATTTGATTTCACAGATGAATGTGGTTCTGGTGGCTGTTGTTGGTTAGAAGTAAATTATCTCACTTAACAAGCCTATCTTATTAGATAGGCCAAACCAGCTCCTACTCCAGAAAACACCTGCAAAAGCCAGCAGCACGTTTCTGATGCTGCTTTGTAGGTCTTCCAGGTGGAAGAACTCCACAAAGCCATCCCAGCCTTGTTGTTTGACTAGCCAGTCCCTGTTTTGTCCTTACAAGGACACCTGAGATATTTTCTGCTAATGGTTCGATGCAGCTTTCTTGGTTTATGGTCTTCAAGTGTTTGGCCACAAAGCCACCAAAAGAAATTAGGGTCACAACACTGTCCCAATTTGTTACGCCATAACCGAAAACATGGACCCTCACTCGAGACAAAGATCTAACATCATCTCCGGTTTTGATGTCCAGTTTGCAAAACATGCCTCGGAAGGCCATCTTGTGGTTGCACTGCACCTCATCGCCGACGTGGCGCAAGGTCTCCAGCACCTTCCTGCTGGTGCCTCCTGCCCTGCCCATTGGCTTCGCATCCTTGGTGCCGGTCACCTGCTCCCAAAGGTACCGAGAGATGATCTCTAGCGACTGCCAGTATAACTCATCCTCCTCCTCTGCTGGGGCTGATGTTGAAGGAAGTGACCCGTCAATGCTTAGGCGGTTACCTGCCTCGCTGACAAACTCCAGCAAATGCAGGACCTCTGGTTGCTTCCTGAGAGACTCCGGCTTGTATGTGGCCAGCTTACCTTCGGGGGACTTGATGGCATTGGCAGCATGGGCTTCCATCTCGTCTGGTAGCAACATGTGGTGAGGAGGGTTGGTGCAAAGAACAGCAGCCTCGTGAGGGTTGCAGTGATGTTGGGGACCACGGCACTTTGTTGTTTAATTTCAATGTATTTTTAAAGTTCCAAAGTTCTTGCTATTTTTTATTTCTATTTTTATATTGTGGTTATTAGAAAAGATACTTGATATAATTTCTATCTTTCTAAATTTGTTAAAACTTGGTTTGTTGTCTAACAAATGATTTTTTCTAGAGAATTCTCCATATGAAGTTAAGAAGAATATGTATACTGCATCTGTTGGATTAAATGTTCTGTAGATGTTTGTTAGGTCCATTTGGTTTAGCTTACAGTTTCAACCTGATATTCTTTCTTGATTTTATGTCTGGATGATCTGTCCATTGATAAAAGTAGAGTGTTGTAATGCCCCAATATCTTTGTATTGCTTTTTATCTCTCCCTTTAGATATAACAATGTTTGCTTTGTGAGGTTGGACAATTAAGTTCACAAGCTCATACTAGAAAAAGTGCTACATATTGCCGAATATCACCATGGTCATCTTTGAGGTATTCCCCTTGGGAAGCTATGCCCTGATGGCAGTGCCTAGTCCATCCTACAGAGAAATTTGGAACTCTTTTTCTGGAATGGCCATCAGAGCTGTCATTGTACAAGGTCTGACAGTTAAGTTTGTGAACTCATCCTAGCAAAAGTGCTACATACTTCATTTTTGAATATCACTATGGTCACCTTTGAGGTACTTCACGTAGCTGTGTTGTGACCATAGAAGTGAAGGTTTTGAAAGACTCATAGCTTTAAAATAACAGAACTGGATTGCAAACATAGGCTTGTCTGACTACAAAACCTGAGTTCTCAACCAGTTCTATGTAGCACATTGCAAAATAGTTGTGTGAAGGTAAAAATACAATAACAAGAAGAAAAGACAGTAAAAGCAAGTATATGTTATGTCTCCATGCTACCGATATCATGATTTGTTTTTTGGTGAATTTTCTATCCTTAAAAACATGGCAGCTTATTATTTTCAGCCTCTACTTTGAGAGAGAACAGGTTTATATAGCAATGAAATTCTGCAGTCATGAATTTTAGCTGGATCCCATCATTACATCAATATCTAGTTATTTTCTTAATTTCACTGGCAATTAAAGTGTTAACCCAGAACACAGAAGACTAGTGTCATTCTTTTTTAGCTGTATAAGTGTACATTGGCTTTAACATTGATCACCCTGGGCCAAAATATTTTTGTGAAATAGCCATCAGTCCTTAGTAATTAGGATACAGCACATAGTGCCCCAAAAGCTAGTTTTCAGGGTTCAATAAAGTGTCCAAAAATTGTTTTCTTTATTCTTAGGGTATTAGTTCTAGTTTTTGTAAACATAACCATTTTTATAAGGTTCTCAGATTCATTTAGGTACATGAAGAAGCATCACTACAATTAACACCTGCTTTAGGTCCTAAAGTTTTCATATCCATCATTGCTTTTGGTTATGAGTATAAATTCTTTGATTAATTGATACCTCAAAGCATTAATATTAGCACATAAAACCTTGACATGTTAACTAATGTAATTTAGAACATGGGTGGAGAGGCAAGGGTAGAGGGCAGTACAGGAGGAGTACTACAGTTTATTAAGAGATAGCTGTGCTAAGCATATCTAGGTGACAGCATGTGGGCACAAGAATTAAGTGGTTCTCTATTGATGGTGGATTCAGAAATTAGATTTTCCTAGTGGAAGAAAATATACTGTAGTTTTTAAGAGATGAGCTTTGGAATCAGGCAGAACAGGTTTGAGTTTCAACTTTGTCATTTGCTAGATGCATCTCCCACAAATTTTCACAATGCTCACAATGCTGTGATAAAGTGATGCCTCTGGATTTATTTTTATTTTTTAAAACTGTAATGGCTATTTGGGATTTTTTATGATTTCATGTGATATGAAGTGCTATTTTCTCAAGTTCTTCAAAGTATGTTGTTGCTGCTTTGATGGGGATTGCATAAAATCTGTAGGTACCTTTGGGTAGTATGGACATTTTAACAGCGTCTATTTTTCCCAACAAAGAAGATGGTATGTTCTTACATTTATTAATGTTTTCTGCTATTTCTTTTCTCAGGGTTTTATCTTTATAGATATCCTTCATGTCCTTTGTTAGATATAGTTCCAAAGTATTTCATTTCATTTCTTTGAAGCTACTCTAAAGGGTATTGTGTCTTTGATTTGATTCTAAGCTTGAGTGTTATTGACAATTATGAAGGCTACTGATTTGTGAACATTGATTTTGTATCCCAAGATATTACTGTATTCTTGTTCACTTCTGAGAGCTTTGTAGCTGAGTCCCTGGGGGTTTCCAGGCATAAGATCATGTTTATCCACAAAGTGAGAGTTTGACCTCTTTTGTCTTCATTTGAATAGCCTTGATCTCTTTCTCTTGCCCAATTGCATTGGCTAGGACTTCCAGGATTATGTTGAATAGCAGTGGCGATAGTGGGCATCCTGGTTCCAGTTCTAAATGGAAATGCTTTCAGTTTTACTCCATTCAATATAATATTGACTGTGGGTTTCTTGTGGAGGGCTTCTATCAATTTAACAAATGTGGCACCTATACCTATTTTCTTAAGTGTTATTTTCAGAAAAGGATGCTGAATTTTGTTAAAAGCCTTTTCTACATAGATTGAGAGAATCATATGGTCTTGTTTTAAATTTTATTTTTATGATGTATTATATTTATTGATTTATGTATGTTGAACCAGTATTTTATCCCTGGGCCAAAACCCACTCGATGATGATGTATATATTTTTTAATGTGTTGCTATATTCTGTTTGCTAGGATCTTATTGAATATTTTTGCATTGATAGTCATTAATGATATTGGTCTATAGTGTTCCTTTTCTGTTGAGTCATTTCCTGGTTTTTGAAGCAGAGTGTTCTTTCATAGAATGTGTTGGTAGAGCATTCCTTTTTGCTCTATGTTTTGGAATAGGTTGTGCAATATAAGTATTAGTTCCTCTTTGGAGTTTTGTTAGCATTCTGGTTTGAAACCATCTGGTCCAGGGATTTTCTTTTTTTAAAAAGATTTCATATTGTTGATGCAATTTTAGTGCTTTATACAGGTCTATTGAAAGTTTCTTACTATTTCTGGTTGATTTTAGGAAGATGGTGTCTTTTAGGTATTGGTCCATTTCCTCTACATTTTCAAATTTCTGGGCATAGAGCTTTTTATAGTAATCATTGAGAATCTTTTATATTTCTCTGACAGCTATTGTTATTTCCCCCTTTTCATTTCTGATTGAGGTTATTAGAGATCCCACTTTTCTATTTCTGTTTAGTCTGGCCTAGGATTTATTGATTTTATTAATTTTTTCAAAGAACCAATTTTTTTGTTCCAATGATCTTCTGAATGATTCTTGAGTTCTCAATTTCATTTAATTCTGTTCTGATTTTGGTTATTTCTTTTCTTCTTCTATGTTTTGGGGTCGTTTTTTTATCCTCAAATTAATATGAAGGTACAAATGTTTAAGTTACTTTGTTTTAAATTCTAAGGTAAAATTCAATTTGTAGTTGAGGGTTTCACCCAGGGGTTTTGCTAAACACCCTCACGTTGTTCAAAGTATATGAGATCCCACCAATTGCTCTCTATCCTCCTTCCAATCACCTTCTCTCCTCACCCTCCTCTCTCCATCCTCTCCTTTTTCCCTTGCTTGACTATATTGTGTTTTAACTTTTGTGTGGGCATGTAGTTGTTTATATATTGGTTTCATATTAATTAGTATTGAGTGCAGATGATACTTTTCCCCCCTTTATTGAGATACTTTACTGAGAAGAATGTATTTTAATTCCATCCAGGTAAACACAAAAGATGTAAAGTCTCCATCTTTTTTATGACTGAGTATTACTCCATGGTAAATTCCCATCAATCTATGAATGTATTTACAAATTGTGGTATATGTATCCCATGGTATACTATTCAGCCATAAGAGAAGATGGGAATTTTGCATCGTTAGGCTTGGGGTTGGATTGTTCTTCCTTTTCCAGTTGTTTGAGATGGTCATTTAGGTTGTTGACTTGCACTCCTTTTGTTTTATGGATGAAAGCATCTAGTGCTATAGATTTTCCTTTTAGGACTGCCTTTGTCCTATGCCTCAGGTTTTCATAGCTTGTGGTTTCATTTTTGTTTTATTCATAAAATATTATGGTTTCTTCCTTTTTCTCCTCCTTGGCATGACTATTATTTGTCATAAGATTGTTTTGTTTCCATGACTTTATATGAGGAAGGAGGTTTTGTTGAAGTTCAATTTACATTTATTCCGTTTTCTGACAGAAAATATACAGGGTGTAATTTCTATTTTTAAAAATTTGTTGAGATTTGATCTCTTCCATAAGATATGTTTAATTTTGGAGAATGATCCATGAGCTGATAAAGAAAATGTATACTAAGTGTTATTGGGGTGGAATATTCTGTATATGCCCAGTAAGCCTGTTTGTTCTAAAGTTGTATTTCAGTCCATTGGTTCATAATTTAGTTTCTGCTTGGAGGATCTGTCCAGTTCTATCAGAGGTATGTTGAAGTCCCTAGACATTATGGTCTTGCAGGATATCATATTTTTCAGATCAGTTAGGGTGTGTTTTATATATCTGGAAGCATTTAAGTTAGGTGCATAGATATTTAGAATTTTTCTTCTTATTATTTTTATTAAATTATAGCAGCCTTCATTAATACTATCATGGGGTACAGTGTACTGTTTCTGCATATAATTTGAAATGTTTTCATCCAACTGGTTAACATAGCCTTTATGTCTTCTGTATTGTTTCCTTGACCACTATATAGTGCCCATCTTTGCCTTTCTTTATATTTGTTCGTTTGAAGCCCAATGAATCTGAAAATAAGATGACAATTCCTTCCTTTTTATGATTTCCATTTGCCTAAATTATGGCTTTCTAATTTTTCATTCTGATTCTTGTTTTGTCCTTGGAGGTTAGATGTCTTTCCAGAAGATTTCATATACTTGGCTTGTTACCTTATTATGCAGTCATTCAGCATGTCCTTCTTTCATGGGGAATTAAAGCCATTTACGTTTAGTGAGGGAATTGGTAAGTATGGTGATGTCCTGTTTATCTTGTTTTTTGAAGGTCTATTGCTTAGTTTTATCATTTGCACCATTGTAGCAGTTAATCTTTGTCATTTATTTTTTGTGTGTCTTTATATTGATGGTGGTCCATTGTGATGTTCTGTGTTTTTTTTTTTTCTTTGAGACAGAGCCTCAAGCTGTCCTCCTGGGTAGAGTGCTGTGGCATCACAGCTCACATCAACCCCCAACTCCTGGGCTCAAGTGAGTCTCTTGCCTCTGCCTCTCAAGTAGCTGGGACCACAGGCGCCCACCACAACGCCTGGCTATTTTTAGATTGCAGCCGTCATTGTTGTTTCGAGGGCCCGGGCTTTCGAACCCACCACCTTAGGTGTATGTGGCTGGTGCCTTAGCCACTTGAGCCACAGGTGCTGAGCCATGTTCTGTGTTAATAATGGATCTGAGTATTTCCAGCAGATCTGGTCTTGGGGCAAATATCCTCATTGTGTGTTTTCCAGTAAATATTTGTTTTCTCTATCAAATATGAAACTTAGTTTAGCATGATACAGAATCCTGGGCTGAAACCTGTTCAGTTTGAGAAGGTTAAAAGACAGATGGCCACTCCTTTCTGGCTTGAAAATTTTCTGCTGAAAAATAAGCTGTCACCTTGATGATTTTCCCCATGTAGGTGAGAAGTTGTTTATGCCTGGATGCTTCCAGAATTTTCTCTTTCATTTTGACCTTACTCAGGTTAATTACAATGTGTCTAGAGATGCTTTGTTTGAATGGTATCTTGCTAGGGTTCTGAAACTATCAGCTACCAGAATTTCTGGGTCTCTCACAATGTTTAAGAAATTCTCTACCACGATGTCTTAAAGTAGAGCTTCCATGCTTTTAGGACTCTCTTGTTCTTCTTCAGGAACCCCTATGATTTGTTTGTTTGTGTACTTTATGTGATCCCATATCTCTCTGAGAAATAGTTCTGTTTTTCTTCTTTTCTTTTCTACCTCTTGAATGCTTGGATTATTTCAAAATCTTATCTTCAATTTCTGAGCTTTTTTCTCAGAAAAAGCAGAGACTCTCTTCTGTGTTTTGAAACTTCTTAGATGTCCCCTTAATTCCTTAAGCTTTACTACATACTTCCTAATTATGTCATGATCCTTTATGACTTTGTCTTTAATTATATTATTTTCGTGAGAAAGTTTTTGGATTTGTTTTCAAATTTCTTTTTCCTTCCTCTCCTATATTCTGTTCACCTTATTTTCCAACTATATTCTGAATTCTATTTCTGTCATTTCAACAGAAATTTCTACATGAATGGTGGTTTTAGCTATGTCTCCCTTGTAATCTCTTGGGGAAGTTCCTCTGCTCTTATTTTTCATGTTGCCTAGGTGCTTCTACTGATCTCTCCCCATGTGTGTTTTCAAAATATTTACATATTTCTTATACATTTTTATGTTAGAATATTGGATTGTCCCTAAATTGTTACTGAAAGACATTCTATTTGGGGTTCCTTATACATCACCCAACCAACTTGGTGGGGCCTAAAAGGCAGAGCCTAGGCTGACAGAATACAGCATTTATCTGCCTGCAGTAGTGCCATTCAACTGCCTCTGAAGAATTTTGGATGTCAGATCATTTTGGCTAGTAATGACAATGGCTGCCATGAAGCACAGAGCTATCTACACTTCTTTTAGAACTTGTCCATGGAAACTGATGAGCTAAAATGAGATCCACCCTCTTCCCCTCCCTTCACCCTCCTCAGATACATATCAAATATGTTAATAGTAGAGTATAAATGTCTAAACACAACAATTAAATAAGTGAGGTGAATGCTATCTTAACCAGTTTTATGAAAATATTCCAAATTTTATATAAAATCAGCACATTGTACCCCATAAATGCAGTAATGTACACAATTATGATCTAATTTAAAAAATTGAGATTCAATGGCTCTAGGATACGAACCTTACCACTACCCTTCTCCAGTGACTGCTTAAATGAGCTGATGCTTGTACTAGTGGCCTTCCCCACACACAGAGTTCCAAAGCTCTCTTTTCAGGCTATAGTATGTGTGGGTCCCTGATGATTGGCCTTACTTTCTTTAAGCTGGGTGGAGTTAGATTGGGGGAAGGATGTACTGTTGATGCTCCTATGCTGGGGAAGGCTCTAGGATAGCAAGCATAAGTCTTCCAGCCTAAGTACCATCTCTGCACTGGGGAAGGCTCTAGGATAGCAAGCATAAGTCTTCCAGCCTAAGTACCATCGCCACCTGTTAACCAGTTTAAAAAGATTTAATTTTTCACCAAAGCCCTGCCCCACAACAGCTTCAAAATGGCACAGTTTTCACCTGTGCTTGGGTCAGGGTAATCTCTGGCTTGCCACATGCTTCCTGGGATTTCCCAAAGTGGGGTCTTCCATTTCAGGCCCACCCTTCTCCAAGCTGGTAGGCGTGGCACTGTGGGTCAAACTTCCAGGAGGGGCATGCAGGATACAGATGCCAGACTGATGTTCTCCACAGGGTAGGGACAGTTCTCCCTAGTGGGAAACAGATTCGGCCAAAATCCTGCCTTACCAATGTTACTGTAAAGGAGCCACAGGTTTCTCCCACAGCAGGTGGTGGTTCACTCCCAGTTCACCAGCCCTCACAATACAGGTTCCTTACAATTCCTGCCAAAAACATTGTGAAGGCAGAGCATGTCACCTGTTCCTCCTGTAGCTGGCTATGGATCCCTCTAGTTGCTGGTTATAGATAATGTGGCTCCTGTAACCCCTGTTGTGTATAGTCCAAAGCTCCTTTGCCTTTCTCATGCCTGGGGGTTGGGCACCCCTCCAGGCTGTCTGAGGCTCAGCTAGAACTCTGAATCACCCTCCTAGAAAAGCTGGCCTATCCATTGGGTGATTTATTGGGCAACCAAAGAAAGAACAGGGATAAGCTGTGGCCACAAGGTAGCTGGTGACAAAATTGTTCACTATTCTTCCAGGCAGAAGAAGAACACAGAGGAGGATACTCGTAAATTCAGGAAAACTAGATCTTTTGTTCTTCATGGCCCTCTCCGATGAGATGAGAAATCCTGTATTCAACTGCTTGTGGAGAACCCCTGGGTGTGATAGGTGTACACTTACCCTTCTATTTGGCTCTGGGCTCCTTCATATCTGGTCCATTCTATAACTGTTTTCACTTCTCTCCCTTTCTCTTTCTCTTCTTCATACTTGCTCTTTGTCACAGTGGAGTTACTGAGCACCTTCATTTTTTTCTCCTTGCAATCCCCCCCCCCATTTCAACTGCTCAGACCAATTTTCCTCCTTTTGCATGACAGCTTATGACAAAAGTGCCTCTAGTCAGCCATCTTGCCCCCATCTCACGGGATAGTCTATTTTTAGTTCTTTCAGGATTCTCAGTACTTCTTAGGTTACAGGTACACATTGTTGATGAGATTGCGAACTTGCCCACTTCTTAATTGTATTATTTGACTTTTTCCTATTGCGTTGTTGGAGCCTTATATATTTTACTTATTAATCTATTGACAGGTGGGTGGGTTGAAAATATTTTCTTCCATTTTGTGTGTTGTTTTATCACTTTGCTGGTTGTTTTCTTTGCTGTGCAGGAGAATTTCAGCTTGATGTCATCCCATTTTTCCAATTTTTCCTTGGTTATCTGCGCTTTGGGGAAAGCCCTCGCCCAGACCAATGTTCTGAAACATTTCTTCTATGTTTTCTTTTAGTAGTTTCATAGTTTCAGGTCTTAGATTTTGGTATTTATTCCATTTACATTTCATATTTGCAGATGATGAAAGATATGGTTCTAGGTTTATTCTATTTCCATATGGATAGCAAGTTTTCCCAGCACAATTTATTAAAGAGATTGTCTTTTCCACATTGTATATTCTTGGCATCTTGTTGAAGATAATTTCCCTATAGTGAGAACATTTATTTCTGGGTTTTCTATTCTGTTCCATTGGTCTCTATGTCCATTTTTTTTTTTTTTGAGACAGAGCCTCAAGCTGTCTCCCTGGGTAGAGTGCTGTGGCATTACAGCTCACAGCAACCTCCAACTCCTGGGCTCAAGTGAGTCTCCTGCCTCAGCCTCCCAAGTAGCTGGGACCACGGGCGCCCGCCACAAAGCCTGGCTATTTTTTGGTTGCAGCCGTCATTGTTGTTTGGCGGGTCCAGGCTGGGGATTTGAACCCGCCACCTTAGGTGTAGGTGGCTGGCGCCTTTAGCCGGTTGAGCTATAGGCGCCCAGCCTCTATGTCCATTTTTATGCCATTACTAAGCTGTTTTGAATACTACAACTCTGGTATAATTTGAAGTTAGGTATTGTGATTTCTCATGTTTTGTTCTTTTTACTCAGGATGGTTTTGGCTATTCTAGGTCTTTTGTGGTTCCGCATACATTTTAGGATTTTTTGGGGGGGTGAATGTTATTGGCATTTTGATGGTGATTACACTGAATGTGTAGGTCACTTTGGGATGGAAGTATATTTTAGCAGTATTGATTCTTCCAATCCACGAACATTAAATGTCTTTCCTTATTTGTGTGTCCTTTTCAATTTGTTTCATCAATATTTTATAGTTTTCTTTAAGTTTATTTCTAGGTATTTTATATTATCTGCTGCTATTGTAAATGTGATTAATTTCTTGGTTTCTATTTCAGGGTGTTTACTGTTGACATATAAAAATGCTACTGATTTTTCTATGTTAATTTTGTTCTTGCAACTTTATTGAATTTGTTTATCATTTCTCATATTGTTTTGTGAAATCTTTTGCTTTCTCTCTATATAAGATTATACCATCTGCAAACAAGGTTAATTTGACTTCTTTCTTTCAAATTTGGATTTCTCTTTGTTGTTAATTATAGCAGTGAAAGTGGACATTCTTGTTCTGTTCTAGATCTGAGAGGAAAGTCCTTCTTTTCCCCCCTATTCATTATGATAGTAGCTTTGGGTATATCATATATGGCTTTTATTTTCAGTTCTTTCTACACCCAGTTTTTTTTTTTTTGGAGTTTTTATCATGAAGCAATGTTGTATTTTATTAAATTATTTTTTAGTATTAATTTATATGATCATATAGTTCTTGTTCTTCATTCTGTTGATATATTATATTGATTGTTTAACATATGTTAGACCATCATTGCATCCCTGGGATGAATCCCACTTGATCATGATGACTAATGTTTTTATTTTATTTAAGTTTAATTTAATTATTATTTTTGAGACAGAGTCTTACTCTGTCAGTCTGGGTGGAGTGCTTGCTGTGGTGTCATAGCTCATAGCAACCTCAAATTCTTGGGCTCAAGTGATCCTCTTGCCTCTGCCTCTCGACTAGTTGTAACTAGAAAGCACCTACCACAATGCTCAGCTAGATTTTCTATTTTTAGTAGCGATGAAGTCTTGCTTCTGTTAGGTGATGTTTTATTAATAATTATTTAATTAATCAATAAATAATATTGAAAACCTACTTTGTTCCAGGCTTTTTCTAGGACTGAATAATAATTGGGCACATTCGTTTGAGTTCTAGGGTAATGTATCTGGGACAGAAATATCATAAAATGTTACAATGGACATTTTTTAGGAGCACGAAGTCAGAAAGAGTAGATCTTGACAGTGGTAGACAGAATGTGTGTGGGGTAAGGTGAGGGGTGGTTAACAAAGTTCTCAATGTAAAAATGTTGCTTTAGATGTTGATTAGTTTATTAGAAGTTTTATTGGACCTAATGAGACCCAGAGAGGTTAAAAAATATTCCTGCATGCTTTTCTCTTTCTTTCTTTCTTTCTTTCTTTCTTTCTTTCTTTCTTTCTTTCTTTCTTTCTTTCTTTCTTTCTTTCTTTCTTTCTTTCTT
>NW_003852505.1:724118-753336 GCF_000181295.1 Otolemur garnettii | reverse complement strand
TGGCATCATCATAGCTCATGGCAGACTTCAACTCCTGGGCTCAAGTGATCCTCTCATCTCAGCCTTTCAAGTAACTGGGACTCCAAGTCCATAGCACCACTCCTGGTTAATTCTTTTCTTTTCTTTTCTTTTATACTTTTGTTCTATTTTTTTGTTTGTTTAGACAGAGTCCTACTTTGTTCCCCTCATTAAAGTGCTATGGCATCATAGCTCACAGCAACCTCAAACTTTTGGGCTGAGGCAATCCTCTTGCCTCCTAAGTAGCTAGAACTATAGGCACTTAACACAGTACCTGGCTAGATTTATTTTTTTTTTAATTTTTAGTAGAGACAAGGTTTTGTTCTTCCTCAGGCTAGTCTCAAACTCTTGAGCTCAGGCAGACCGCCTGATTCAGCTTCCCAGAGTGCTAGGATTATAGGTATAATCCACTATGCCTAGCCTTATGAATAATGTTTTTTATGTGTTGTTGAATTGTTTGCTAGTATTTTGTTGAGGATTTTTGCATGTTTGTTAATCTGATACCTTGGCTTATTTGGTTTTTGTTTTTGTGTCTTTGTCTGGTTTTGGTATCAGGGTGATACAAGCCTTGTAGAATGAGTTTGAGAGTATTCCAACCTCCTTGATATCTTGGGATAGTTTTAGTTGGATTGGTATTAATTCTTCTTTGATAGCTTGATAGAATTCAGCAGTGAAGCCATTTGTCTTGAGCTTTTCTTTATGGGAGATTTTTTATTACTGCTTTTGTCTTGTTAGTTATTATTGTTTTTTTTTTGGGTTTTGTATTTATTCCCATTTCAATCTTGGCAGGTTATATGTGTCTGGAAATTTACCTTTATCTTCTAAGTTTTCCCATTTATGGGCATATAGTTGCTCATAATAGTCACTAATGATAATTTGGATTTTTGCACTATGAGTTATAGTAACTCTGATTTTGTTTATTTGAGTCTTCCCTTTTTTTCTTAGTCTATATAAAGGTATATCAATTTTGCTCATTTTTTTAATGGAACAAACTTTTCATTTCAATGATTTTTTGTGTTTTCTAGGTTTTGATTTCATTTAGTCTTGTCTGTTTTTATTATTTTTCTTCTACTCACATTTGGTTTGATTTACTTTTGTTTTTGTGGTTCTTTGAAACACATCATAAGGTTGTTTATTTGAGGCCTTTCTACTTTTTTTTTCATATAGGTAATTATTATTATAAACTTTCCTGTTATTACTGCTTTTTCTGCATCCAATAGGTTTTGATATGTTGTATTTTTATTTTCATTTATTTCAATAAATTTTAATTTTCTTCTTAATCTTTTCATTGACCCTCTGGAGCATAATGTTTAATTTCCATGTGTTTGTGTATTTTACAGTGTCTTGTCTCATTTGGTTCTACTTTTATTTTGTTGTGGTCAAAGAAAATACTTTGTATAATTTATATATTTTCAAATGTTTTGAGACTTGTTTTGTAGTCTAACATATAGTCTATCCTTGACAATGATTCATGTACTGAGGAGAGGAGCACATATTCTGTAGCTGTTGGATAAAACATTCTGTAAATATGTATTAGGATCATTTGGTCTATAGCAAGGATTAAGTCCAATGTTTCATTGTTGATTCTCTGTCTGGATGATATTTCCAATTTTGAAAGTGGAATTCTGAGTTCTCCAATGACTTTTGTATTGGGGTCTATCACTCTCTTTAACTCTTCCAGTATTTGATTTATATTGCTGGGTGATCCAGTGTTGGGTGTATGTACATTTAGAATTATTATATCCCCTTGCTGAATTGACCCTTTTATCATTATACAACAACCTTTTCTGTTTCTTTTTACAGTTGGTGTGTTGAAATTTATTTTGTCTGATAGAAGTATAACTACTCTCACTCTTTTTTTGGTTTGCATTTGCATTGAATATCTTTTTCCATCCCTTTATTTTCAGTCTATGTGTGTCTTTACAGGTGAAGTGAGTTTCTTATAGACAACATATAATTGGCTCTTTTTTCTTAATCAATTCATCTACCCTATGTATTTTGATTGGAGTGTTTATTCCATTATTGAAAGGTAAGAGTTACTACTGCCATGTTATTTTATTTCTTGTTGTTTTGCAGCTCTCCCTCCCTTGCTCCCTTTCTTTTTTTCTTCTTGTCTTCCTTTGTTAAAAGTGATTTTTCTTGGAAGGAATTTTTGGAACAATGCAGGGGCAGGAGGAAATATGCTGCCCTGAAGTGAAGGACGCAGTTCTAGCAAGATTCATCACCAGCCAATTAAAAAGCCTTTGGCTCAGATCTTCAGCTTTTGCTTTATAGTTTACATTACACTGGCTGAGCTGATACCCAAGTTGCAAAACAATGCCCTCTGAACTCCTCTGTTTCCTTTTCCTAAGTGGAAGAAGACTTTCTCTATTCCATATTACCTGGAGTCAGGTAGAGGTGACATGAGATTGGCCACCATTGCTGATGTCTCATTGGGTCACATGCACCCCAAGTCCACTGTCTCGGGGCCAGCAGAGCCTCAGGAATTACCAAAGGACTAAAGCCTTGGGTAATTTGTGGCCTGACAGCCTTACTAATTTAGTCCAGGCCCCAAGATACTTTTGTCAGTTTAGTGGAACTTGGATTTCAGGGCAGAGGACTTCTGTCTATCCCAGCTCTGTGGGCCCCAGAAAAATACTGCATTGTCCCATGTTCCCCTTTGCCAGAGAGACCCTGAGTTTCAATGCAAAGTCCCATAATCACTTCATTTTCCTTCCTCAGGGCATAGAGATTCTCTCTCCACTGGACTTGCTGGAGTAGACCTGTCAGAGGATAGAAGAAGGGTGGCATAGACAATGCAGGATTGTTTTTTCTACCCTCTTTAGTGCTGCTTTCCTTGATATAATGTTAAAGCCAGGTAGTAAAATAGCTCACCTTGTTTTTTGTTCTTCTAAAGGTGCTTGCTTGTATCGATAGTTGTTGAGTTAGGTCTTCATGCAAAGGGATGATCGCTGGAGGTTTACACTTGGCCATCTTGCTCTGCCCCCTCTCAGCATAATTTTTAAGACAAGGTAAATAGACCAGCATCTGTCTAGCACAATATAAGTATTATTTTTTTTTCAAAAGTACTTTACCAGCTACAAATTAAAGTTTAGGGAGTTTGTTCAATAACATGTCTGAATGAGTCCATTAGAAAAGAAAAATCTGATGGTGCATGTGGCTCAGTGAGTAGGATGCTGGCCCCATATATCAAGGGTGGCAGGTTCAAACCTAGCCCTGGCCAAAACTGTAACAAAAAATAGCCAGACATTGTGGCAGGTGCCTGTAGTCCCAGGTACTCTGGAAGCTGAAGCAAGAGAATTGCCTAATCCCAAGAGCTGGAGGTTGCTGTGAGTTGTGTGACACCACAGCACACTACTGAGGGTGATAAAATGAGACTTTGTCTCAAAAAAAAAAAAAAGAAAAAATCTATAGACAAATGCTCTTAACAAGGGATTTTTCAGTGCTATTAGGCAAAAGCATATATTCATATACCAATCAATGGCTAGAGACCTAGTCTTCACAGTAGTATTATAGCCAGCTGCTTGGGTAACTGTTTTAATGTAATAAAAGGGGAAACATGAGTCTGAGTATCTTATTAAGGTTTATCAAGAGTGAACATGAGAGACACATCCATGTTTCCTTCATTAATAAACATGTGTATACAGGATATATGAATGTGAGGGTAGAGATAGATACTCTTTGTCTGATAGTATAATCACTTGGAGTGTCAGTGCTTCCATAGCTGACTTGTGATTTAGGTCTATTTTGTGTCTGAGCCTTTAGGGCACAATGTTTTGGGATATACCTTGACCTTCACATGTCTCTTGCTTTATACCTACTAAAGCATATAATCTATTTAGTTAATCGCCATCTAATTTGGGTCACCTCTACTGAGAAAAATTTCAAATAAGCTACAGGCACTTGATATTCCCAGAATATAAGTCCTATGGGGTTGCATCTGACCTGGGACCAATCACTTATATGATTATCTAGTACAAAAGGGCCTATTTTTCATCATGTGAGCCATGACAACTTTATTCAGAAAGAATTGTCTGAGGTGGCTTCACTCAGGATGGGGCTGTAGTCATGGAAGTGAATTAAAGTTTGATGGATTCCTTTTTATTATACTAAGTATCCTCAAAATGAGTTTGGACCTATTCAATTAATATTTATTGAAAATTACAATGGCACTATACTTGGCCCTGGTTACAATGTTTTCATAGACTCTAGTTTGTATACTCATATAATCTGTGTATTCATAGATTACCAAATAGCAGATGGATATTACATATTCTGATACTTGTTAGTTTTGTGATCTGTGGCAAATCAATTTACTTCTCTGAGCTTTAGTCCTTCATGTCTACAATTCAGGACCAGTGTTTAAAAAAGCTTATGATTTATAAAATAGCATGCAAATGTATTCAGTTAGTAATCTCCTGGACTCTTTCAACATTAACACCATGTCTAAATGATGCAAACAATTCAACCATGCTGAGGTTGATAAGTTATATTTGACCATCCTTATCACTGACTGTAATACATTTCATTTTATGCTTGCTAGTTTGTGCTGTGAGAGCAACTTCAGTCATAGAGGAAATGTATACAACCACAGATGAAATGTTCAGAGAATTTTTGTATATATAAAAGTAAAAAAACTTGGTTATGTAATAATCTTGGAAATTTAGTCTTTAAGTGTTTTTAGGTACACTATTTGAAATTCTTTGTGGATAGTACCTTTAAAAATCAAGAGTATGTCCACAGAAAATTGACTTGAATGAATAAATTAAAAGCACAATGAAGGTTGGGGAAGGGGAAGATAAAAGTGGAAGAATGAAAGGCTTGCATAAGCCTTTAAAAGGTAGTTCAATTAGTCCCAATTTGATAGTGAGTACATGTGGTGTTTTTCCATAACTACACTCAAATAGTAAAAAAGCAATTAATGTAACCAAAACATGTTAATGCCTGTAATGTTCTGATATAAAATTTAAAAACCAAAAAGAAATTAAAGGTAGTTCAGAGCTGCTTGAGAAAGAAGTACAAGACAAATCTTAGAAGTTTGATGTTCTAGAGAGAGGATAAAAACTTGTGTGGGTTAAAAAAATATTAGTCTCCTCAGGTCCTTTATGCTAAAGGTAACTGACAAGTATTTAAAATAGTTAATTAATACCTTTCCTGCTTTAACTCCTTTTAGAAAAAATGGGGGAGTATACATAAATAAATGTACAACTAATGTACTCAAAATAGTAGCTGAGAAAGAAAAATAGTGACAGAACCAGAGAATTTGGAAAGGGCTTGACACAGCCTATAGGTGGGAGAAAGTTAAACCAACATTTTGAGGTAAGAATTATGTTAGGTTGGTAATACGTAGTTTACTAGAGTTTCTCTTTCCTTTTTAACTTTAGCTTTAATGTGAATATTTTCTAGTTTGTAAACAGAAGTTAGTTAACCAATATTTATACCACTATCTGAATAAATGAGGTCATGTTTTTACATAAAGACCTAATGATCATAGCACCTCTGATTGTCTTCAACCCCTATCTCTCCAGTAACTTAACTTTCCTCTGGCTTTGTCAATCAGAGAAGGCAGATCCCTGTAGCAGATTTCCAAGGTCCTGTAAGGTTTAAGGCCACTCTAAAACTTGCCTTATAACCACATATTTTTTGAATGGTTAAATTAAAGTCATGTGCTCCATAATGACATTTCAGTGGTGGTCCCAAAAGATTATAACACCGTATTTTGACTGTACTTTTTCTATGTTTAGATACACAAATACTTCCCATTGTGTTACAATTGCCTACAGCATTCACTAAAATAATATAATTTACAAGTTTGAAGACTAGCAGCTATGGACTATACCATATAGCCTAGGTGTGCAGTAGATATACCATTTAGGTTTGCGTAAGTATTTTCTATAGTGTTCACATAACCACAAAATCACCTAATTATGCATTTCTCAGAACATATTCCTGTCACTAAGCAATGGATGACTGCATTCTAATCATTTATTTCCCTAGGATATTCCATTAGGATGAAATATTAGCTGTTCGGAAGTTTTAAATTATTTATTGTTTCATTGTTGGAGAGTTTCTTTCATACTAATGGAGGCGAAAGTGTGAGCTGTTAAAAGCATATGAAATCTAGTCCTAATAAGTTTTATTCTGAGAATCAGAATATGTTAAATCTATAATAGAGTATGGTAAGCCTAAGCGCTACATTGACAGGATAGTGTAACCATAATTACATACATTGTTTAAGGCCTTTAGGAATAGATGACTATTAAGCCAGTCAGTCCCTTGGGGAGTGCATTAATGTATTTAGGCCATAGGGTTGATTAGTAAATTGCTACTGTGATGCACTTACTGACCAATGGGGGTATCAAAGAGTAACTGCACCTCTGAACACCCTGGAGAGTAATTTATATACTGAAAGAATTTGACTGAATTAATATAATTTGATGTGTTTTAATGGACTTTGTATCAAAGACTAACTTTTAGAAAAGCATTTGTGCATTGTAGAGGTGGGATTGAAGGCTATGCAATTTATAATTTCCATCTCTTCTTTTGAAATAGGACAAAAATTGTGTTGCTTTGACCTTTTCAAAGAGTAATTTGTCATGCAGGCTAATGCTATTTTTTTTTTTCCTTTAAACGGTTCCATAACAATTGAAGGAGAATGGGCAATCAGTCAAGATACAAAGTGTTGAAAATGGCAAATGTTCAGACTGATTAAATTAGGGGACACTTTTTGTGCTAAAATTTTCTAAATGGAGTTTTATAAACTTAAACATTGCCCTAGTTATACTGTAATCCTATTATGATACTCTTCTTCATACATGCAGCACTAATGGGAGATGTTCACAATGGTAGTTTGCCTATGTTTTACATTTATAAATATCTTTTAGACTTATCTGTACTAGAATTTCACCCTGGCTTTATTCCACTTAGTAGCCTTAGAAGCACCATCTATTTATAAAGTTATATTTTATTCTTCATTAAATCTTGTATTCCAAGAAAAACAGTTTTTATGACAGTTATCAAGGAAGATCTTATGATAATATTTAAAGTCCAGAAACAAACAGAATTCACAATGAAATATAATTGAGATGCATATAGAATGAGTAAAATAAATAAGTACTAAGGGAAGGTAAGCATCTTCTGTAAAAATGTTTGGAGTATTCGGAAGGATTGCAATATTTCATCACTAAATTAATGTAAGGGGTGCAGTGTTGTCTCATAATAATTAATTAATACTCATTAGAACAGTACTTCTTAAAATCTGATAAAAGGAACACCTGCATCAGCATTACCTGGGGGTACTTATTTAATATGTAGATTCTTGGGCAGTAGATCTAACTTACTGAAAAAGAATCTCTTAGAGTGTACATAAGAATCTTCATTTGTTTTACTACCTCTTTGAGTGATTCTTTTGCACACTAATGTTTCAGAACCTATATTCTAAATCTAAAAGAAGCAGGACATGTTGATAGAAAATATAGTCAAAGCTTTTGGCTCAAAATAACCCTAGAAACATGCATTCAGGGAATGTCAATCATATAGCATGCATGTTTAGGAAATTTAACAACTAGGAGATTGAGAAGAAAAGGAGACAAAATAGCTAGGAACTAATTTTATATGCAAAATTAGCACCATATGAAGAAGTGATGGAAAATAGAGAGTGAAGGTGATAAGGTTTACTGAGGAAGATTTGAAGGTCAAAGAGTCACCTATTAAATTAGAATGTGATTCAGAAACAGGATTATTCAAAATTTGGTTATAGTAGTAAATTTATAAGCAGAAAAGAAGCAGTGGTATATGGGAGGAGTAGGGAGTATACATACAACTAATATGTAGGTTAGATCAAGGTCTATTTAACACCAGAGTCCATCTACATTAACAACATTAATGTTTCTCAAAAAATATGATCCTCATACTACTTGCATTACAATCACCTGTAGGTAATTCTTAGAATGCAGATTTCTAAGTCTCAACCCACCAGATCAATTCAATCAGTATATTTTAGGTTGGGAGGACAGGAATCTAAATTCTGATGATATTCGAGTGATCCTGGTAGACATGATATCTTAGACCTAAAGTTAGGATAATTATCACAAAGTAGATGGTAGTGCTTCATGGGGTAGGAAACTTATTCTGGGAATTGTATAAATTTTTAAAGTAGGGATTTGGGGTTCACAGAATTCAGGTTCTCACAAAATTTAGAGAAGGTACAGAGATTTCCCATATATTCCCTGCCCACATATATGCCTCTTCCATTATCAACATCCACCCCAACCAGAGTCGGACATTTGTTATAATTGATTAACCTATATTGACACATCCTTATCACTCAGAGTTGATAGTTAACATTAGGTTTCACTTTTTATGTTGTACATTCTATGAGTTTGAACAAATTTATAGTGACATTTGCCCATCATAGTTTCACTGCTTTAAAAACCGTCTATACTCAGACTATTCATTTCTCCCTATCTTGTAACTGCTGATAACTACTGACATTTTTACTATCCCCATAGTTTTGCTATTTATGGAATGTTTTTATATGTAATTAAAATTGTATTGTATGTAGAATTTTCAGATTAGCTTTTCTTACTTAGTAATATGACTTTAAGTTGCCTCCATGTTTTTTCATATCTTGATAGCTCATTTTTGTTTTTAGTGATGAATACTATTCAATTGGGTGGATGTACTACTTAACTTGTCCATTTACCTAACTGAGGGCATCTTGGTTGCCTCCAAGTTTTGGCAATTATGAAAAACTTTGCCAAAAACACACATGTGCAAGTTTTTGTGTGGACATACGTTTTCAGTTCTCTTAAATTAATACCAAGGGGTGCAATTTCTAGATTGTGTGGTAAGAATATGTTTAGTTTTGTGAGAAACTGTTAAATTGTTTTCCAAACAAGCTATATCATTTTGCATTCCTACCAGCAATGAATGAATATTGCTAATGCACCTATTAGAGCATCTGAAAAATGCTCTGAATAAGAGCATCCATACCAGTATTTGATATTTTCAGTGTTCTGACAGTTCGGTAGATAAGAATCCTGACACGTGTCATGATGGGTTAAGATCAAGGTATTGGGATGGCTGTGTTCATTTCTGGAGGCTCCAGGGAAAATCTGTTTTCTTCTTCTGGTTTCTAGAGGTTGCTCATTTTCTTCAGCTCATAGCCCCTTCAAAACTACCAACATTGGTCTCATACTTCAGTCTTTCTGTTTCTTTCTTCCATAGTCACATCTCCCTCTAACTCTGCCTCCTCTCTGCATCTCTGCTTTAATTATAGGGACTTTTGTGATTACATTGTGACCACCAGGATAATGCACACTAATCTTATCTAAGGGCAGCTAATTAGCAACCTTAATTTCACCTGCAACCTTAATTCTTCTTAGGTAACACATTTACAGGTTCTAGGGATTAAGATATGTATATCTTTGGGAGGGGACATCGTTTTGCCTACCACAAGGAAAGATCATTTTCTTCTTCATTTGATAGATATCTATCAAGTATGTAAAATATGCTGATCACTATTCTAAATCCTAGAGATAAAAAGTCAATAAAGCAATCTCTGCTAATAACCAGTTTAAAGTTTAATAGGAAGGGACACATGTCATTAGATAAATACAGTGCAGTAAGTACTATGATAGAGGCATATACAAGACACAATGGAAGCCCCAAAAGGGAATGATGTTTTTCTTCCTGGGGAAGTTGAAAGTTTCACAATGAATACCAATTTTTGAACTAAATTTTTAAGGAAGAATATGCTTTCACAGTGTGAATAAGAGAGTCGGCTCATCATAATCAGAGAGATTAATTTATACAAATCCCTAGGGTTACAGAAGATTATGGCTTGTCAAATGAGCAAATAGTACCAGGGTGTTGCTAAAGTTAGAAAGGTGACAGTACATGAATGCAATGTTGGCAGATGATGATGCCAGAGAGGCAGGCAGGGGACAGGTTACAGAGGGTGCTTTTATATATTAAAGAGTTTGCACTTTATCCTGTATGTAATAAGAAGCCATTTAAGTTTTTAAGTAGGAGATGTTACGGAAATTCCATTATGCTGTGTGGAGGATGAATGCAAGGAGAGTCAAGACTGAAGAAAGGGAGAACAGATGGAAATAAAACAGGAAGAGAAAGATGCTCTGAATAAGAGAATGACAGTGAGGATGGAGAGCCAAGAATAGGTTTAAAAGAGGAGGAAGAATTAACAGAAGCAGAAGAATTAACAGGACTTTTTGACTGATGAAAAGAAGTGGCATGGAGTAAGGGAGGAATTGAAAGATAGTATAGAGTAGAAAAAAAAGAGTATCTAAACTTTCTAGATAGAAAACAAAGTAGCTTTGTATCTAGAGAAGTGGGTGAAACATGGAATGAAGATCAAATTATATCACAATAGAAGTACAGAAGATATTTGATGTATAGAGTGTAATGATAAAAGCACAGGCTTTGCAATCGGTTAACTCTCTGTTAAATTTCCAAATGTGTTTCTTGCTAGCTAGATGGCCTTAATAAATGTTTAAGTCCTTTAATTCTCAGTTTCCCTATGTAAAAATGGGTAAATATAAATTCAGAAATTTCATTAAAATTAAATAAGGTACTTATGTAAAGCACCAAGCAGTACCCAGAATATGTAGAGTCCCAATATTTACTATTTTCCTTGATAATTCATGAACAAGGTCAGGGACAGGGTTGCAGTCCATGGGAGACTGACTGGGGAAACTTAAGGGGAATATGGTCTCAGGAAGCTTACAAGTCAGGGACTCAGATACAGAAAAAAATCAGAGTTATCTACTTAGCTGAATCATGGAGCAAGGAACAAGGAAGAAATCTAGTTACTAGAACTCTGGTAATAGGTTCTTAACGACAGGTGATTTTATGTTATGTAGTTGTATGTCAATAAAGCTGTTAAAATATTTTTAAAATGTTATGGATCATCATAAAATAAAGGTATATCATGAAGTTGATCTGGAGCATCTTAGCATTTTTTTCTTCCTAAGACAAGGAGTGATCCTAACACCTAGTCCAGAGCACTATCTGTATGTGTGGGCATGGCGTGGGGGAATGGCCATAGTTATGGAAGGTGGTGGCCTGCAGTAGTCTTGTATAGATGATGTTTATGGTCTTATTGAGATCTATAATTCTATTCCTATTGCGTTCCATGATTCAATTTCACTTGGAACATGTACATTGTAGTACAATTAGAGAAAAAGCTGCATTGCTTGTTCTTAGTTTAAGAATGGTAGAAAGAGTATAGGAGAGGTGTTTTTGTTTGGCTCCATTTTCTCTGTCCAAAATATATTTGAAATTAATAAAAGAATTAGAAACTCTCTCTCCTAAACACAGCCAGATACATATACACAGTTTGTTTATAACTTCAGGAGGGTCATAGATCTCCTGAAACCCATTTGTGGATTCTTATAGGTGGAGTCTTGGTTAAGTACTCTTGTTAAAGTAGTCAAAGTAAGATTACAAGGTAGGAATGTGTCAGAAATTTATTATATAATGTTATAATGAACCAAAAGAAGTACAGGATCTTAGAGTTTCATAAGCTTCAGAAGTGGTTTGACTTTACATAGAATGCTCAGTCTACCTCTAGAATGCTCAGTTCAAATGGTACGTTGAAAGCTTTAGGAGAATTCAAGCATGAGCTATTAAAATGAGACAGCAAGCTAGAATATGTAGAATAATAAGTTTGGAGAGTACAACCTTAGAAAGAGGTGTATAAAGAATTCAATAACAGTTATGTATGGCTTGTACCAACCTAATCCTAGGGGTAGTATATTTAAGAGAGAGGATGATTAGAACTTCTCTTTTCATAAGGGTTTCCCAAAAGTTGCTCCCAAAGCCACCATACATAGGGAATACGGGGGATGTACTTTACTTACAAATGAGTCATTATGAAATTTTACAACAAGGTGGCCAAAAGGTAGAGAATATTTTGTAAATATTTTGTAAAATTCTATAAGGACTATTTTGTAAACAAAGATACATTTAGCTACATTTCTCCATTTCTCCTATGCATGGAAACTTCAGGAATGACTTTTGGGACATCTTGTATTTCCTCCAGTATCTTTCTTGATGCCTAAGATTTCACTATTAATGTTTGTTTTCCTTTTCTTTTTCTTTCTAGAGTTTCCATTTACAAATTCTCCTATAAGAGAGCAATTCTTAAGATAGTACCTCATAAACCAATAATCAAGGATTGGTTTACCAAGTTATTTCCAATTTAATCAGCTAAGCACTAGTCTTAATAGGCAATATATCATATTAGTTAGGAACATGGATTTGGGGTCTAGACTACTTGTGTTCCAATCTTGGTTTCACTCTTTCCTTAGAGTCAAGTTCTTGCTCTATTGCCTAGGCTGGAATTCAGTTGTCCTATCATAGTGCACTGTAGCTTCAAAATGCCTAGGCTGAAGAAATCCTCCACCTTCAGCTTCTCAAGTAGCTTGGACTATAGGTGCCAACCATCATGCTTAGCTTATTTTTAAATTTCTATTTAGAGATAGGATTTTGCTAATTTTTTCCAGGCTGGGTTTGAACTCCTGGCCTCAAGAAATCTCCTACCTTTTTCTCTGGAAGTTATGGGATTTCAAGCATGAGCTACCATGCCTATCTAAGCTCCAATCTGTGATAGGTCTGCAACCTTCAGCAAGCTACTGAACATTTTTGCGCCTATAGAATTGGTGATAATAGTACTCATTGTGCCTTATTGTGAATATTAAGTGAGATAGTATTTGCAAAGATCTTAGACCAGAGTAGACACATATAATAGATGTTTTATCAATGTTAGCTATTAATACTTTCCTATAATATACTTTTAACCTCATTTACTCTTCTGACTAGAAGGGTTGCGTTTACTATCCAATGCAGTTTCCCGGAATTGCCTGTAGTCAATTCTGGGATTAATTAATCTCCCAAAGTAGTTTAGAAATTCTTAGATCCTCCTATTTATTAACAGAAAGACTATGCACTTTTAAATATTTATTTATTTATTGTTTTTGAGACAGAGTCTTACTCTGTCACTCTAAGTAGAGTACTGTGGCATCATAGCTCACAGCAACCTCAGGCTCTTAGGCTCAAGAGATCCTCTTGACTCAGCCTCCCAAGTAGCTGGGATTATAGGCACACACTAGTTTTTTTTCTATTTTTAGTAGAGATAGGGTTTCACTCTTCCTCAGGATGGTCTCCAGCTTCTGAGTTCAAGCAATCCACCAGATTCAGCCTGCCCAAGCACTAGAATTACCAGGCCTAATACTATATACTTTTGATCAATCAAGATTATTCATGTATTCTTTCAAGGGTTGGAAAGTAGAAGGAACCTTCTTTATATAGTCATTGATGATCCTCTTGCTTGCAAATTTGTATGGTAACTCCACAGTTCTAGTTTTTGAAATATACCAGTGTTTTTCAGGTTGTGACATTGGTTTCCTGCCTGACTCTGCTGAAAGCAATAGTTTTGCTTTTTGTAACTACAGTGCCAATTAATCACACCCAATTCCTAAATCTAAGGTAACTTTAAGTTATCTATTTAATAACTGTGATGGAGAATTTCATTGAGCTTTAAGTTGGAGGTAAAAATATTCTTTTCTTATTAACTTAGGCAATTATTTTTTGTTTGCAAGAAGGAAAATTAATCTTAAAAATAAAATACATAGGAATAAATTTAGACAAGGTGATGAAAGGTCTGTACATTGAAAACTATAGAAATTAATTAATGAAATTTATAAAGACATAAAGAAATGGAAAAGATATCCATGTTAATAAAATTGTAGGAATCATATTATTAAAAAAGTCCTTAATACCCAAAGCAATATACAGATTCAATACAATTCCTATCAAAATTCCACTGGGATTTTTTTCACAGATATAGAAAAGTAATTCTAAATTTCATAAGGGACCACAAGAGATAAATAAAGGAAAACAAAGTTAGAGGCATTATACTACCTGATTTTAAATTATATTACAAAATTATAATAATTAAAACATTATGGTGCTGGCATAAAAACATATAGTCCAATGAAACATAATACAGAACCCAGAAATAAGTCCAAGCATGTATGGTCCATTAATTTTGGCAAAGCACCAAAAAGGTACAATGGTGGGAAAAAACTTCTCTTCAATAAATGTTTATGGAAAAACTGGATATCTACGTGCACAAGAATAAAATTGGACTCTTATACTGTCTACTAAAATCAACTCAAAATTGATTAAAGACCTAAGTGTAATACCTGAAACTTTAAAACTCCTAGAAGAAAGATGGGGGAACATCTTCCTGACATTAGTTTCAGCAATTATTTTTGGATATGACACCAAAAGCATAGGCAATAAAAGCAAAAGGAAACAAGTGGGACTACATCAGACTAAAATTTTTCTTCATGGAATAGGAAACAGTCACCAAAATGAAAGTCAGCCTACAGATTAGGAGAAAATATTTGTGAATTATATATCTGATAAGGGGTTAATATTCAAAACAAAAAGAAACTCACATGACCAAGAGCAAGAAAATGAATAGACTGATTAAAAAATTGGCAAATGACCTAAATAGATATTTCTTTAGAGACATACAAATGGTTAACATGTATAAGAAAAGGCGCTCAGCATCAGTAATCATCAGGATATACAAATCAAAACCACAGTGAGATACTATCTCATACCTGTCATGCTGGCTATTATCAAAACAACAATAGATAACAGAGTTAGACTCTGTCTCAAAATAAAGAAAGAAAGAAAGAAAACTACCATATGACCCAGAAATCTTTTTTCTAAGTATATAACCAAAAGAAATGAAATGAGCATGTCTTGGAATTACATGCATACTCATATTCATTGAAGTATTATTTACAATATCCAAGGTATGAAAATAACCTAAATATCTGTCAGTGAATCTCTGGATAAAGGAATTGGGGTGTGTATATATGAATATTATTCAGCTTTGATAAAAGGTGACATTGCCATTTGGGACAACATGAATAAAGCTGGAGCACATTATGCTAAGTGAAATAAGCCAGAAACAAAGAGATAAATACTACATAATCTCTCTTACATGTAGAATCTTAAAAAAAAAAGATGAATACACAGAAATGGAGAATAGACTTGTGGTTACTGGAAGTGGCAGAAGAAGGGGAGGGAGAAATATAGGTCAAAGAGTACAGAGTTTCAGTTATGTAGGATGAATAGTCTCCAGACCTGAAGTATACTATGGAGGGGATAGTTAATAATAATGTATTGTAAACCGTATTTTTTTTTTTTTGAGACAGAGTCTCACTATGTCACCCTCAGTAGAGTGCTATGGCATCACAGCTCACAGAAACCTGAAACTCTTGGGCTTAAGTAATTCTTTTGCCTCAGCCTCCCGAGTAGCTGGGACTATAGGCGCCCACCACAACACTCGGCTATTTTTTGGTTGCAGTTGTTGTTTAGCGGGCCTAGACTGGGCTTGAACCCACCCGCCTTGGTGTATGTGACTGGCACCCTACTCACTGAGCTATAGGAGCTGAGCCTATAAACTGTAATTTTTAATAGTGTATATTTTAGGTGCTCTTATCACAGAAAAGGTAACCATGCCATGTGAAATGATCAATATGTTAAAATGCCTACCCATAGTACTGATTTCACTATATAAAGTATATATACACTATATAAAGTATATATACACTATATAAAGTGTATATAAAGTCTGTCAAAACATCATGTTGTATATTTTAAGTTATACTATAAAAAAGAATAGGAAACAGAAAACAAAACAAGCAAAACCACTAATCATAATCAGCATAAGCTCTATACTCTCACTTTCTGTGCTTAGTTCAAATTTCTGAGAGAGAAATTATGATTGGCTACTTTGTGGGTGAATATTTTATATAGACAAGGCAAAGGCATTCAGACAGAGAAGACAGGTCATAATGTGTCAATGACTGCTTCTTTTCCCCTTATCCAGTTTATATACTCCTTTATATGTTGTCTTTATCTTTGTCTTATGTCAGACTCATAGCCTTGCTCACCACTGAGCTGCCTCTTCAAGGATTGCTTCTTTCGATTGTAATTTTGTGGTGCACAGTACTGGCCAAGCCTTTCTACTACCACTTCTATTTTCCCCTTGACCTTGAAACTTCCTTGATTCTGTTTCATGTCATTAGGTTAATGTTTTCTTTAATAACTAAATAATCTGATGAATGAATCCATAGTTCTGAAAATGACAAGGAGTATAATTCTTATCTAGTTTCCACCACCCACATTCTGAAGAGCCAAGACTTATACTGGAATGTCTAGAAAGTTGAATTGATTTTCATCCTTCCCTTACTTACTGCTTGAGAACACCATCTGAGGTCAGGAGAAGTAGCAGTTGACAGACAGTTCCATGCTGCATAGAGAGACATAGGTAGTAGCAGTGATATTTTTTTTTCATCAGAATACATGTTTTTAGCATACAACACTGACAAAATTACCAACTCATGAAATAGTGAGTGGCATAGTAGAAAAAGCCCCAGAAAAGAGTTCAAGAGTTCTGGGTTCTAGTCTTATACTGAACCATACCACGTATATGACTTGACCTCTATGCAGAAAGCCAGTCTGGTGCCTTCTGTAAGGCTAGATTAATGTATCATTACTTTTCAGAACCAGCTGGGTTGTTATGGGAGCCTCTAAGTTGCCTATTTCACACAAATATTTGCAAATAAAACATAATTCTCAGCTGGCATTTACTACAATACTAGAGAGACTGCTTACAACTGAGCAATAGGATTCCCAGGTTGAACGCTACAATGTTGAGGAATTTATAGCATTACTTAAGCTAAAGGCATGCCAGAAACTGACTTGGAAGGTGGAGATTGTCCTCCCTTTCTCTGGATATGCCTCTTGGAACTGTCTTGGAGAATGAAATATGGCATATTGCCTATCTCCTTTTATTCAGTTTACTTTGCAAATGCCAAGAGAGCTGCTAGGAAGATAAAATTCAAGTTTAGATCCCAGAATAGGTCCTTGGGTGGAGGGATGAACAGTGTGGGGCTTTGGTTTTCTGGGACATCTGTTTTCCTGCTCTTATGCTTAGGTCTTTGGTGAATAGGTTCTCTAAATTTCAGTACCTTGGTGGAAAACTTTGGATGATCCACATCTAAGGCTCAAGGCCTAAACTAAACTACTCTTCAGAGAAAATATAAGCCTATGAGTCTGATGGTGCAGCTTCAGCCTGTTTATTAGTAGTCATGGGTATTAGCATTTTAATATTATACTCTCACTAAACCCTGTTCAGGATGGTCTGTTTGGTGATCTCTGTTTAGGACTCTGGATTTGATTGAAAGCATGTTCAGTCATTGCATAGTGGAGCAATTCAATCCTGGGAATAAAGAGGCAGGATTAGGCATGACTCTATATGTTTGGTTTGTGTTTAGTTTTGTTACACTGTGCTAGTTTCTAAATTAATTGGGTTACTCCTATAGATGTTGCAACACAGGCATATTTCTTTTTGTAAAATAAGTTATTTACAGGATTTATTTACTTAATTTTATTGTTTCAGGCTCATTTAGGGTACAAAGAATTAATTACATTGGTCACATTTCTTAGGTAAAGTCCCTCTTATAATTGTGTCCCACCCACAAAAAGTGTGCCATATGTCATGACCCCCACTCCCTTGTTACCCTGCCTCCCACTTTTAATTGATTTGAATTTTTTTCTAATGTGGGTATGTGTTAGATCATCTATTGGCTTCATATTAGAATTGAGTACATTGGATTCTTCCTTCTCCAGTCTTGTGATCCTTTACTAAGAAGAATGTATTCAAACTCAATACAGGTTAATACAAAAGATGTGAAGTCTCCATTTTTATTAATGTCTGAATAGTGTGTGTATATATATATATATGTATGTATGTATCACAGCTTGTTAATCCATTCCTGTGTTGGTGGGCATTAGGTTGTTTCCACATTTTGTCAATTGTAAATTGAGCTGAAATAAGCAGTCTAGTACAAAGGTCCTTATGATAAAATGATTTTTTTTTTCTTCTGGGTAGATGCCTAGTAATGGGATTGCAGGATTATATGGAAGGTCTAATTTAAGTTCTTTGAGGATTCTCCAAACTTTCTTCCAAAAAGGTTGTATTTGTTTGCAGTCTTACCAATAGCAGAAAAGTGTTCCCTTCTCTCCACATCCACACCAGCATCTGTAGCTTTGATACTTTGTGATGTGGGCTATTCTCACTGCAGTTAGGTGATATCTCAGGGTGGTTTTTATTTGCATTTCTCTGATGATCAGGGACTATGATCATTTTTTCAAATGTTTGTTAGTCATTAGTCTGCCTTCATCAGAAAAGGTAATGTTTATATCTGTTGCCCAGTGGTAAATGAAATTGTTTTCTCTTTTTTGTTGATTAACTTGAGCTCTCTGTAGATTCCAGTTATCAACCCTTTATCAGATTCATACCTTACAAATATCTTTTCCCATTCTGAAGGTTGTCTTTTTACTTTACTTGCTGTGTCCTTAGCTGTGCAGAAGCTTTTCCATTTAATTAAGTCCCATTTGTTAATTTTTCTTGTTGTTGCAATGGCTGCTGAGTCTTTGTCACAAAATCTTTCCCTAGACCATCAAGAGTTTTCCCTACACTTTCTTCTAAGATTTCTATTTTTTCATGTCTTAGACTTAAATCTTTTATCCATCTTGAGTAAATGTTTGTAAGTGGTGAAAAGTGTGCGTTGAGTTTCAATCTTTTACATGTGGTTATACAGTTCTCCCAGCACCATTTGTTGAATAGAGATTCTTTTCCCCAAGTATGCTTTTGTTTGCTTTATCAAATATCAGATGTAAAGACTGTTCTCATCTTTCTGTTTTCTATTCTTTTCCAAATGTTTCTGTCTATTTTTGTGCCAATACAATGCTGTTTTGATTAAGTGCACTTGTAATATAGCCTGTAGTCTGCTAAAGTGATGACTCAACTTTGCTTTTATTAACAAGAATAGCCTTGGCTATACAGGTTTTTTTCTGGTTCCTTACAAAATGAAGTACTATTTTTTCCAGTTCTTCAAAATATGATGTTTGTATTTTAATGGGAATTGCATTGAATCTGTACATTGCTTTGGTAAGTATAGACATTTTGACAATGTTGATTCTTCCCAGCCAAGAACATGGCATGTTCTGCCATTTGTTAATGTCTTGTGCTATTTCTTTTCTTAGGGTTCCATAATTCTTTTTGTAAAGGTCCTTCACCTCTTTTATGAGGTATATTACTAGGTATTTCAGTTTCTTTGAAGCTACTATGAAGTGAATTGTGTTCTTGATTTGCTTCTCAACTTGGCTGTTATTGGCACGTACAAGGCTACTAATTTGTGGACATTGGTTTTATACCCTGAGACATTAATTCATTTCTTGATCACTTCCAGGAGTTTTGTGGTTGAGTCTCTGAGGTGTTCTAAGTATAAGATCATATCATCAGCAAAGAGCAGACTTTGGCCTCCTCTGTCCCCATTGGGATGCCCTTTATACCCATCTCTTGTCTAATTGCATTTGCTAGTTCTTCCAGCACAATGTTAAATAATAGTGGCAATAGTGGACATTCTTTTCTGGTTCCTGTTCCAAGTAGAAAAGCTTTCAGTTTTACTCCATTCAGTATGATGTTAGTTGTGGGTTTGTCATAAATAGTTTCAGTCAGCTTAAGAAATGTGCCCCATGTCTATTTCCTTAAATGTTCTTGTTAGAAAAGGATGCTGAATTTTGTCAAATGCTTTTTCTGCATCTATTGAGAAGATCCATATGGCCTTTTTTTTTGCTTCTATAGATATGGTGTATTACATTTATGGATTTGCCTATGCTAAGCCGGTCTTGCATCCCTTGGATGAAGCCTACTTGATCATGATGTCTATTTTTTTAATATGTAGCTGCAATCTATTAGCTAAGATTTTATTGAGTATTTTTGTATTGATATTTATTAGTGAACTTGGTTTTTAGTTTTCCTTTTTAGTTGGGTCCTTTGCTGGTTTTGGAATCAAGGTGAAGTTTGCTTCATAGAACATGTTGGGGAAGGTTCTTTCTTCTCAATATTTTGAAATAGGTTCTGCAGTATAGGTACAAGTTCATCTTTGAAGGTGTGATAGAATTCTGATGTAAAGCCATGTGGTCCTGTGCCTTTTTATTTTTTATTTTTTTGAAGCTTTTTTATTGTTTCTGCAGTCTCAGTGCTTGATTTTGGTCTGTTTAAGAGATCTATTTGTTCCTGGTTAAGTCTAGGGATATGGTGTGATTCCAGGTATTGGTCCATTTCCTCCACGTTGTCAAGTTTCTGGGCGTAGAGATTATTGTAGTAGTCAGAAACAATCCCATATATCTCTGTGATATAAGTTGTTATTTCCCTTTTTCATTTCTGATTGTGATCATTAAAGATTTTACTTTTCTATTTCTGGTTAATCTAACCAATGGTTTATCAATTTTGTTTACCTTTTTGAAGAACCACATTTTGTTTCATTATTTTTCTGAATTATTCTCTAATGTTTATTTTTTTTTTAATTTCTGATTTAATTTTACTTATTTCTTTTCTTCTGCTAGGTTTGGCATTGAATTGCGCTTCCTTTTCCATTTCATTAATATGATTCATTATGTTGGCTTGGTGCCTGTAGCTCAGTGGCTAGGGCATCAGCCACATACACCAGAGCTGGCGGGTTCAAGTCCAACCCAGGCCTGCCAAATGATAATGAGAAGTACAAACAAAAAATGGCCAGGTTTTGTAGTGTGTGCCTGAAGTCTCAGCTACTTGGGAAGCTGAAGCAAGAGAATCCCTTAAGCCCAAGAGTTTGAGGTTGCTGTAAACTGTGACACCACAGCGCTCTACCAAAGGTGACAAAGTAAGACCTTATCGCCAAAAAAAAAAAAAAAAAAAAAAACCAATTCATTATATCACTGATATGCTCTCTTTCTGTTTTTTAGATGTAGGCTTTTAATGAGATAAATTTCCCTCTCAGGACTGTTTCTGCAGTGTCCCACAGGTTTTGGTAGCTTGTGACTTCTTTGGTGCTATGCTTAGGGAAGTTAATAATTTCCTTTCTATCTCTTTCTTGATCAAACTGTCATTCAGCATAAGGTTGTTTAATTGCCATGCCTTCCTGTTGCAATGAAAATTTTTCTTGGAGTTGAGTTCCACCTTCATTGTCATGTGGTCTGAGAAGATACAAAGTATAATTTCTTTTATTTTCATTTTGGTGAACTTTGATTTGTGCCCTAGGATGTGATCTATTTTGGAGGATTTCCATTGGCTGATGAGAAGAACATATATTCCTTAGCTTTGGGATGGTGTGTTCTGTGTATGTCTATTAAGCAGTTTTTCTAGAGTCACATTTGAGTCCCTTATATCTTTGTTTAGTTTTTTGTTTACAGGATCTATCCAGATCTGGAAGAGGAGTGTTAAAGTTGCCTCCTATTATGGTGTTATTAGATATCATATTGCTCAGGCTAATTTAGGTCTGTTTCTTAAATTTATCTTGGGGGTATAGATATTTAGAATTGGAATGTCTTCTTGTTGTATTGTTCCCTTGACTGCTATGAAGTGTCCATCTTTCTCTTTTTTGACTTTAGTCACTTTAAATCCACTTGTATCTGTAAGTAAGTTTGTGACATCTTCTGATTTCCATTTGCCTGAAATATTGTTTTCCATTCCTTCATCCTGGGAGGTTAGGTGTTTTTCTTCTGAACATATCATATAAATACCTTTTTTACCCCAATTGCCAGCCTGTATTACTTAAGTGGGGAATTCAAGACATTAACATTTATTGAGAGAATTGATGTGTGATGGAATTCTATTCATCTTATTTTGTGAAAGTTTACTGCTTAGTTTTATCTTTGGCATCATTGTGGAAGCTAGGTTTTGTTCTTTATTTTCGGTATGTTTAGTTTGCTAATGGTCCATGTGATGGTCAGTGTGGAGAATAGATCTAAATACTTCCTGTCGAGCTGATCTTGTTGTGGCAAACTTCCTCAAAGTTTGCATAGCAGTAAAAGATTTTATTTCTCCATCAGTTTTAAAGCTTATCTTAGCAGGATATTGAATTCTGGGCTAAAAATTTGTTTAGGTAGGTTAAAGGTAGATGACCATTCTCTGTTGGCTTGAAAAGTTTCATTTGAGAAGTGCGCTGATACCCTGATGGATTTTTCCTTTGCAAGTCAATTGGTGCTTACTCCTGGCTGCTTGCAGAATTTTCTCTGTTTTCTTTGTTATCTTGACTTTGGACAGGTTCATGACAACGTGGGGATTCTCTGTTGAATTGAGACCACCTGGGGTTTGATATCCCTCTGAAAGGAATGTGTTGGAATCTTTGCTGATACTTGGAAAATTTTCATTTATGATATTTATGATATCTTCTAATAGGACATACATTCCACTGGGGCATTCTCCATACCCTTCTGGGATACCGATAATTTATATATGCAAATGTTTTATGAAATTCTGTAAGTCTCTCAGTGAGTATTGTACTTTCTTTCTCTTTTTTTTTCTGTGTCTTTAACTGCCTGTGATAGCTCCAAAGCTTTATCTTCTACTTCTGAGATTCTTTCTTTTGCATGGTCTAATCTATTATTAATACTTTCTACACCATCTTTAAGTTCCCTGATTGAGTGATTCGATTTCTTAAGATCCACCATATTATTTCTATATTCTTCATCTCATATTTTATTCAGTTTTTGGATTTCCTTTTGGTTATTTTCCACTTTCTCAGCAATTTTCTTCATTGCTATGACCATCCATATTTTAAATTCCCTTTCTGTTATTTCTAACATTTCTTTATAGGTTGAATCCTCTGCAGTAGTTACCTCATGATACCTTGGGGGATTGCTATGTTCTTGTTTTTCATGCTGACAGGATTTTTTCTGCTGTTTCTTCCTCATGAGTGTTTTCTTTTTGTCTGTTTCCTTGCCCTATTCTGTTGACATCTTCCTCCTCTTTAAGTTACCATGCCTCTGACCTAAGATGTTGAAGTGTTCTTTTGATATAGGACCAAAAGGAAGAGAAGCATAAAGAGTGAGAAGGGAGGAAAAATAAAAAGAGAGAATAGAAAAATGAAAGGAAGGAGTAAAAGAGAAGATTGTCATAAAGAAGGGTAGGACCAAAAAGAGAGAGATAGAGGTGTAATAGGGGTGTACACTAGGTTACTTGAACTATACCCATAAATCCCAGCCTCTGGGACACTGGGTTCTGTGGGTCCTTTGAAGTTAGGAGTCCTTCACCTGCCTGAGCAGACACAAGACCTCACTTCAACCAAATAGAGAAGAAAAAGAAAAATACTATAAATCAAATCAAAACAAACAAACAAAAAACCTTAAGGGTTAAAATCGGAGGAAAAATAATAACAGTAACAGAAAAACTAGCAAAAAATGGAGCCCTTATTATTGAAGAAGGAAACAACGAACCACTATAATTACAAGAGAAAAAGAAAAAAAGAAAAATCTAGGTAGAAAAAGTTAAAAAAAATTAAAGGAAGTATATATAGTTATATCTTTTCATTTATTGCTTAGGCAACAGGGGATCTTCTGAGGTATGAGATGCTACTCTCAGCACTGATACAGGTGTATAAAACGGAGGATGGAAGCCTCTGCCTTGCCAAGGAAACGTGGTTCTATCTTCCTGACTTCTTTGCCCCCAGTCCTTGCAGGGTTGGGCCCCTGTTTAATAAACACACTTCAACCTTTCCAAATTATATCCTTTGGCCATGCAGTGGCTTTCTCAGGAAAGCATGTATATTGCTCAAATATTCCAATGGGTGGCTTCCCAGCTTATCTATCAGGTGATAGAACTGGCCTTGCACTAGGATCCTGAGGGCTGAGACTGCAAGGGAGCTTTCCTACAATTGGTGTGCCCAGCCTGCTCCTGAACAAGATCTTTTCTCTTGCTAGTGGCTCAGTCCCAGACCCTTATAGTTTTCAAAATCACTTTCTCACTCATCGAAGTTCTCCCAAGGTAAATCAACCAAGTGCCCAGGTTCCAAAAAAGATAAAAAATCCACAGGGCAGGCCTTCTCTGTCTGTAAATTACCACTACTGTCAACACTGCCTCCTCACACCAGACCAGCCAACCTCTGCTAGAACACAAGTACTCACCCTGTGCCACTTCTCCACTGATTCAGACTTCCCCTTGGGGTTCTTAAGTCTCCTGCTGCCTCCTTGTACACCCAAAGGTATGCTTCTGGGAAGAGCCAACAGCCAGACCTACCTGGAATCTTTTCTCCCCAATCTCACCATGCAGGGCTACAAAGAAGCTTTCTATTGTCTGCCATCTTTTTCTGCCCTCTCCAACTCAGGCATATTTCTGCCTAGTCAACATATTTTCTAATGTGTATGCAACAAAGTTTCTAATTCTAAATGATCCAGTTAATTTCTTCTTTCTGTCATCTTTATTACAGTAGATGGTAACTCTGAAAATACTATGTACTGAGTAGTGTGTTGGCTGTGACTGTATAAGTATTTAACATGTAATATGCTATTAAATCCCCAAAATAACACTCTTATGGGGTATTATTATTTATTATATTTTATAAATGAGGACACTGAGATATTGAGAAATAAAATAAACATTTTAATGTTGGACAACTAGTAAGTTGCAGAAGTTGAATTCAAATTCAGATCTAATTCTAGTGCTCATATTTGTAATGACCCTACTATACTACCTCCCATTATATTACATTGCATGTAGTTTTAGAAATCCCTATCACAGTACTTCTGGCTTCCTAAGATCAGAGATCAGCAACTCACATGAGTATGGAAAATACATGTAGAACTTTTGCAACATCTACAGAGAGTCAGAGAGGTAATTAAATGAAGATAATGGAAAGAAGACTCCAAATTTTCTTGGAAAGCCAAGAGTGTTCTTGATCTTAAAAATTTCCATATTAGTAACTATCCACAAAATAAGCCCACTGATGCCACAGACACACAGAGTTATTTTAAGGAGCTACTCAGTAGCATCCACATTGGACTTGTATAAAGCATTTAAAAGTCATGTTAAATAACTAATAGTGCATTGTAAATTTGAGGAAAGAATAATTATCAAAGGTGAAAATACAAATTTCAAAATACAATTGTGCGGAGCCTAAAATATGAATTTTAAATAAAGATGATTGAAACATTATGAAGGTGCACAGCACACTCCCAGAATGAAGGCTTAATGTGCTCAACTACAACTTAAATTTTACCTTAGAAACACAAACATGTTACCTAATAATTGGCACCTTCATATTAAGCTGAATTAAAAAAATAATAAAGTGAAAAAATAAAAAAAATGTAATAATAGCAATTGTTGTATCTTCCTAATCCCTTTCAGATTTAAAATGTTGAAAAATTGGTAATACAAATATGCATCACATAACGATGGAATGTATTGTTAGGTGGTTTCATTGTTGTGTGTACATCACAGAGTATACTTAAACAAATCTAAAGGGAATTGCCTATTACACACCTAGGTGGTATGGAATAGCCTATTGCTTCTAGGCTACAAACCTGTACAGCATATTGTACTAAATACCGTAGGTAGTTGTAAAACATTAGTAAATATTTATGTATCTAAACATACAAAAGGCACAGTAAAAATATGTCATAAAAGAAAATATGGTACACTATATAGAGTACTAATTGTGAATGGAACTTGTATGACTGGAAGTCATTGTGGGTGAGTCAGTGAGTGTTTAGTAAATGTAAAAGTCAAAGACTTTACCATACACTACTGTGCAAGTTGTAACAGTGTTCGCTTTGGTTACATTAAATTGGTAAAAATTATTTTCTTTCCTCTTTTTTTTTTTTATTAAATCATAGCAGTGTACATTAATACTGTCATGGGGTACAGTGTGCTGCTTTTTTTTTTTTTTTGAGACAGAGCCTCAAGCTGTCCTCCTGGGTAGAGTGCCGTGGCATTACAGCTCACAGCAACTTCCAACTCCTGGGCTCAAGCGAGTCTCCTGCCTCCACCTCCCAAGTAGCTGGGACCACAGGCGCCCGCCACAATGCCCGGCTATTTTTTGGTTGCAGCCGTCATTGTTGTTTGGTGGGTCTGGGCTGGGGATTCGAACCTGCCACCTTAGGTGTACGTGGCTGGCGCCTTAGCCGGTTGAGCTATAGGCGCCGAGCCCAGTGTGCTGCTTTTATATACAATTTGAAATATTTTCATCAAATTGGTTAACATAGCCTTCATGTCATTTTCTTACTTATTGTATTAAGACATTAGTATTCTACATTTAGAAAGATTCACATGTACCCTTATAAGATGAACCATAGGCATGATTCCACCAATCACCCTCCCTCTACCCATCCTCCCCCTCCCCTCCCCTCCATCTCCCCTTTCCCCATATTCTTGGGCTATAATTAGGTTATAGCTTTCCTATGAAAGCTATAAATTAGTTTCATAGTAGGGCTGAGTACATTGGATACATTTTCGTCCATTCTTGAGATACGTTGCTAACAAGAATATTTTCCAGCTCTATCCATGTAAACATGAAGAAAGTAAAGTCTCCATCTTTATTTAGGGCTGCATAGTATTCCATGGTGTACATATACCATATATATTAATACATTCGTGGTTCAACGGGCACTTGGGCTTCTTCCATGACCTAGCAATTATGAATTGGGCTGCAATAAACATTCTGGTACAAATATCTTTATTGTAGTGTGATTTTTGGTCTTTTGGATGTATACCTAGTAGAGGAATTATAGGATTAAATGTCAGGTCTATTTTTAGTTCCTTAAGTGTTCTCCAGATATCTTTCCAAAAGGAACGTTTTAGTTTGGAATCCCACCAGTGGTGTAGAAGTGTTCCCTTTTCTCCACAAGCATGCCAGCTTCTGTGATTTTGTGATATGGGCTAATCTTACTGGTACTAGATGATATCTCAAAGTAGTTTTGATTTGCATTTCTCTGATTATTAAGGATGATGAGCATTTTTCCATATATCTGTAGTCCATGTACCTGTCTTGTTCAGAGAAGTTTCTTTTTTGGTCCCTTGCTCACCCTGAGATGGGTTCACTTATTCTCTTCTTGCTAATATATTTGAGTTCTCTGTGGATTCTGGTTATTAAACTTTTGTTGGAGACATAACCAACAAATATCTTCTCCCATTCTGAGGGCTGTCTGCTTGCTTTACTCACTGTGTTCTTGGTTGTGCAGAAGCTTTTTAGTTTAATGAGGTCCCAGTAGTGTATTTTTGATCTTGCTTCAATTGCCCGGGGGGTCCTCCTCATAAAATTTTCACCTAGGCCTATTTCTTCAAGTGTTTTCCCTAGACTTTCTTCTAGTATTTTTATAGTTTCATGTCTTAAGTTTAGATCTTTAATCCAGTGAGAGTCTATCTTAGTTAGTGGAGAAAGGTATGGATCCAGTTTCAGTCTTCTGTAGGTCCCCAGGCAGTTTGTTCAGCACCATTTGTTAAATAGGGAATCTTTACCTGACTCAATGTTTTTAATTGGCTTATCAAAGATCATATAATGGTAAATAGCTGGGTTCATCTCTTGGTTCTCTACTCTGTTCCATACATGTACCTCTCTTTTTTGTGCCAGTACCATGCTGTTTTGATCACTATCTATTCCTAGTATAGTCTGAGGTCTGGTAGTGTTATTCCTCCTGCTTTGTTTTTCTTCCTGAGTAATGTCTTGGCTATTCGAGGCTTTTTCTGATTCCATATAAAACAAAGTATTATTTATTCAAGATCTTTAAAGTATGAGAGTGGAGCTTTAATAGGAATTGCATTAAAATTATATATTGCTTTGGGTAGTATGGACATTTTAACAATGTTGATTCTTCCCAGCCATGAGCATGGTATGTTTTTCCATTTGTTAACATTTTCAGGTATTTCTTTTTTTGGGGTTTCTTGTTTTTTTTTTAGAGTTCTTTCACGTCCTTTTTAAGGTAAATTCCCAAATATTTCATCTTCTTTGGCACTGCTGTGAATGGAATAGAGTCCTTGACTGTTTTTTCAGCTTGACTATTGTTGGTATATATGAAAGCTACTGATTTATGAGTGTAGATTTTGTAGCCTGAAAAATGCTGCTGTATTCCTAAAATTGCTACTGTATTCCTTGATCACTTCTGAGAGTTTTGTAGTAGAATCCTTGGTGTTTTCCAGGTATACAATTATATCATCTGCGAAGAGTGAAAGTTTAATCTTTTCTGATCCTATATGGACATTCTTGATGGCCTTTTGTTCCCTAATTGCGATGGCTAAAACTTCCATTACAATGTTAAAGAACAATGGAGACAATGGGCAACCTTGCCTGGTTCCTGATCTGAGTGGAAATGATTTCAGTTTAACTCCTTCAATATGATATCGGCTGTGGGTTTGCTGTAGATGGCCTCTATCAATTTGAGAAATGCCCTTCTATAATAATTTTCTTAAATGTTCTGATCATGAAGGGATGCTGGATATTATCAAATGCTTTTTCTGCATCAATTGAGAGGATCATATGGTCTTTGTTTTTTAATTTATTTATGTGATGAATTACGTTTATAGATTTATGAATGTTGAACCATCCTTGAGATCCTGGGATAAAACCCAGGTCATGGTGTATAATTTGTTTGATGTATTGCTAGTGTCTGTTTGTTCAGATCTTGTATATTTTTGCATCAATATTCATTAGTGATATTGGTGTGTAATTTTCTTTTCTTGTTGGGTCTTTTCCTGGTTTGGGGATCAAGGTGATATTGGCTTCGTAGAATATGTTGGGTAGTATTCCTTCTTTTTCTATATTTTGGAAGAGGTTAAGTAATGTAAGTGCTAGTTCCTCTTTGAAGATTTGGTAGAATTCTGATGTGAAGCCATTTGGTCCCGGGCTTTTCTTTTTAGGGAGATTTTGTATAGTCAATGCTATTTCAAAACTTGATATAGGCTTGTTCAACATTTCCACCTGGTTCTGGCTAAGTCTTGGGAGGTGTTGTGCTTCCAAGTATTGGTCGATTTCCTTCAGATTTTCATATCTCTGAGAATAAATTTTCTTGTAATATTCATTAAGGATTATTTCAGTTTCTGAGGGGTCTGTTGTTATTTGGTCTTTACTATTTCTGATTGATGAAATTAGAGATTTTACTTTTTTTTTCTTGGTTACGTTGGCCAAACGTTCATCTATTTTATTGACCTTTTCAGAGGACCAACTTTTTGATTTATTGATCTGTTGTATAATCCTTTTGTTTTCAATTTCATTTAATTCTGCTCTAATTTTGGTTATTTCTTTTCTTCTGCTGGGTTTTGGATTGGAGTGTTCTT